>NC_034590.1:2425037-2429271 GCF_900095145.1 Mus pahari | reverse complement strand
AGTGAGTTCCAGGACAGCCAGGGCTATACAGAGAAACCCTGTCTCGAAAAAACAAAAACAAAAACAAATAAAAAAAAATACATTCATATACTTTTTAAAATTAGGGGTTGGAGAGATGGCTCAGCAGTTAGGGTCCTTACTGGTTAAGGTCTGGAAGACCCACTCAGGTTTGGGTCCAAGGGCCCATGCCAGGCTGTTCACAGCTACCTGGAACTCTAGTTCCAGGAGATCTGAAACCCTCTTGTACCCACAAATGCCCGCACTGACATACATCCATACATATACATAAATAAAAATAAATACTTTTTTTTTTAATCACATATCTAACAAAGTCTGGCTATCAGAGCTCTGTAGACCAGGCTGACAACAAACTCAGCAGAGATCTGCCTGCCTATGACTCCCAAGTGCTGGGATTAAAGGTATTCGCCACCACCAGCCTAGTGAGTTATTTTTTAAAAACAGGGATGAGAAATATTCGGGGATATCAGGAGAGTGACATCATCAAGATATTATATACATATATGAAGTTGTACATATATATGTATATTTGTGTTTGTGTGTGCGCATGAAAATAGAGCCACTCAGAAAAATTAGATATCTAAGACAGGTATATTTGGCATTGTTTAGAACTGGAAATATAACTCAGTTGGCTGTGCTTACCGAGCATGGAGCCTGTGCTGTCTTCAATGAGATGGCCAAGATGACCTTAACCTCCTGACCCAGCTGCCTCCGGCTTCTATCCTCACACTCAGCATGCTCACACTGAGTCTGCATCCTCACACTCAGCATCCTCACACTGAGTCTGCATCCTCACACTGAGTCTACATCCTCACACTGAGTCTACATCCTCGCACTTAGTCTGCATCCTCACACTGAGTCTGCATCCTCGCACTGAGTCTGCATCCTCACACTCAGCATCCTTACACTGAGTCTGCATCCTTACACTGAGTCTGCATCCTCACACTGAGTCTGCATCCTCACACTGAGTCTACATCCTCACACTGAGTCTGCATCCTCACACTCAGCATCCTCACACTGATTCTGCATCCTCACACTGAGTCTGCATCCTCACACTCAGCATCCTTACACTGAGTCTGCATCCTCACACTCAGCTTGTTCACTGTCACTTCCCGCCCAGGTGGACCCATGGTCTAGACCTTTCCCTGTGTTGACCTAGACTAGAGGTGAGGGAGGTAAATGGCCACAACAGTTTTAGCATGTTTTTTTTTTGTTTTTTTTTTTTTAATACAAAAGGTAATATGCCATTCTTTTGAACTCCGGATTGTTTTTTGGTTTTGGTTTTGCTTTGTTTTTTACTTCAGTCACTGGTAAAAGTAACTAATTTTCTTGAAAGGTTCTATTTCTGAATGAGTGTGAGCCAACATGGTGAGCCTTCTCTAAACCACAGACAAAAGACAGTCCTGCTGCGATGCTGCTTTTCAAGGCAGAATATGCATGTGTGTATGTTCAGGTGCATGTGTCATAACACCCTGAGATCATCACATTCAGGTGTCTTCCTCCATTGCTCGCAATGGGTTTTTTATTTGTGGCAGGGCCCCATTCAGAACCTGGAGCTCACCCTTTAGACTAAACAGACTAGCAGCCCCTCAGGATCTGCCTGCCTCTGCCTGGTATTTCTGGCGCATGCTGCCATGCCTAGCTTTTATGTGAATCCTGGGAATTCAGACTCAGACCTTCATACTTGCACATCAAGTACTTCTTCACCCACCAAGCCCTCTCTCCGGCCTCTCCTGTCTCCCAGGCTTGCTACCCTGACCTTGGCACCATCATGGAGCCAAAGATAGAGCAGTTGAGTGGCCAGTGTCTTGAAGGCCTGTGGCTACCTCTCACTCCTCCCCCCACAGGCAGTGTACTGTGAGTTCAGCCTCATAGTTGCTTAAGCAAACATTTCTCTCTGAGCTGTATACCCAGTAGGGTAGAAAGATGGCTTAGCAGTCAAAAGCATGTGGACCCAGGTTCAGTTCCCAGAACCCTGATGGCAGTTTATAGCCATTGCAAACTTCCAGTCCCAGTGTCTGTGGTGTGCCATTTACTATGTCAAGTACCTCATGGGAACCTTCTTGCTGGGTACACTAGGAAGGACACATGTGACACTGTAGTTTTCCGTGTACTTAGTGGAGCTGCAGTTTGATCCCAGACAGGCTGAACACCAAAGCCTGAGCATGGCTGCCAGTCATCACAGACTGAGGGCAGGAACTTATTATTAGGGCTGTATCCATGGCCTTGTTTTTTTTGTTTTTTGTTTTGTTTTTTGGGTTTTTTTTTTTGTTTTGTTTTGTTTTTCTAGACAGGGTTTCTCTGTGTAGCTCTGGCTGTCCTGGAACTCACTTTGTAGACCAGGCTGGCCTCGAACTCAGAAATCTGCCTGCCTCTGCCTCCTCCCGAGTGCTGGGATTAAAGGTGTGCACCACCACACCCGGCTCATGGCCTTGGTTATGATGGCTGTGGATTTGATGTGCTAAGGTTCAAATCCCACTTGAAACTTTCGTCTCCCTGTGATCTTCAGTGGGTTGCTTGCTGCTTTGAGCCTTGGAGATCTACTCTGTAAAGTGGGGGAGATAATAGGTCGCCCTCCAGAAGTGCCATGTAGTGCCATGTAGGATCAGCAGGCTATAAAGGCAGTTTTGTTGGAGAGAAACAGAAAATAAGAGAAGGGAGAGATTGGTGGGGTTTGGGGATGGAGACACCCTTGCTGTGTGGAGCTGGGAAGACTTGAGTACCGGATAGAGCAGGCCGTAGCTGAGGACCCAGCTCAACAGAGGTGGAGGGTGGGTTTCTCCCACTTGTGACGTCTGGTGCTGTCAAAAAGTGCTGTACTGCTGGGGGGTCACAGAGCTGAGCCTGGAGTCAGCAGACCCAGGTGCAGCACCCCTCTCGCCCTCCCTGTTTCTGTGAGCCATCTCAGATATCTTCCCTATTTCGAGGGCATTTTGCTTGAGTGTTCCCTTGGTAGTAGATAGAGGCTTGAGCCCAGGGCTTGATGTCCTGTGCTCTGACAAGGATGTGGCAGTGAGGAGGAATCAGGGAGCACTTAGGATGAAACATGACCACTGTGGCAGAAGAGTGATACCCAGTGTCGCCCGCACCCCCATTCTCTCCCTCTCTCCCTGCAGAAGCCTTTCTCTTCACTCTCCTGGGGTCTCCCTAATACCCCCCAGTATCCTTCCAGCCCCCCAGCCATCCTCAGGTGAAGACATGGAGAGTCAGAGACTGTGCAGCCCAGCCCTCTCTCCAGCCCCCAGGAACAGGATGAGGCTTGAACAGCTGTTCTTTTACAAGGGTTCCCTGGCTGTGTTTAATCAAGATTGTCAAATATTGATTTAATCTCCAGGCCCAACAGATGTGATCCTAGCAGGTTTCGTTGGCAATTAGCTGGAATTAGCTTGCAAGTCAGGCTCCATGCTGACAGGACGCCATCTTCTGCCCAGGAGCCTAGCTTGGCCAGAGGGACAAGCCTAACACCCCCTAAGTGTTTATCTGTGTGACTAGCCCATGGGAATCACCTGCCCCTTATGATGATAGTGGAAATGAGAGGCAGCAGCCATGGACCCCTGTACTGTAGCTTGCCAGTGAGTTTGATGGCACCCACAGGCAGCCTGGAGCAGAGGCCGTGTCCCCCAACATGTAGTCAGCACAGAGGCCCGGCCCTATCATACTCTCCCCTTTCTGGGGAGTAGCTGTTGCTTCTGGGTGGGCCCATTCCTAAACTCACACGCCAGGGAGCATAGCTTTCCAATTGTGCACTTCAGAGTCTCATTTACTTAAGAGAGTTGGACCGTGCCCAGATTGTAACAAGATGTTCAAGCCACATGTGTTTTGGGGGAGGTGTGACACCTTCCCTCGCCCATCTGGTCCCACAGGTGCTCCAGGGGCTATCTCCTCTACCCCAGGCTCTGGGCTCCTGGGAAAGACGGCTTGCTTGCTGCTCCTCTAATTCAGAAGGAGCCTTCACGAGGCCCAATTTGGCTTGCTTAGTATATATTAGTGCATCACTGGGCAAGGAGCCCGCTGAGCCTTGATATATGCAGACCTAGGACTCTGCTCAGACTGAAGCCCTATCATCTCCATTTTACAGATGAGAAACTGAGGTATAGAAAGGCTCCTTTGTAGCCTGGCGTTGGTGGCGCACGCCTTTAATCCCAGCACTCGGGAGGCAGAGGCAGGCGGATTTCTGAGTTCGAGGCCAGCCTGGTCTACAGAGTGAGTTCCAGGA
>NC_034590.1:2397903-2424982 GCF_900095145.1 Mus pahari | reverse complement strand
AAAAAAAAAAAAAAAAAAGGTTCCTTTGTGTACCCAAGGTCTAGCTCGTTTGGCGGCAGGCAGGATGGAGCCGGGCGGTCTCTGCTTCAGTCCGCAGGGTCACAGCCGCTGTACAGGGGAGACCTCCAAGGTCGGGTGGAGAGGCTTCTCGGAGCATTGACTCACATGTTCGTTTGTTTTGTTTTGTTTTTTCCTCTCTCTTTCTTTATGAGCACATGATCGCATGGGCCCTTAACCTATATGCACTCAACTATACAAGAGAACAAAGTGATGATCACAAGGGTGATGTGGTAGTGTGAGCCTTTGAGTGAGCTCAGCCTCTGCACTGCAGGCCTGAGGACTCTGCCCGAGAGCAAGGCTGACACAGGGACTGCCCAACTGTGGAGCAAGCAAGTCTCTAGACAGGCATCACCCAGACAGGTGCAGAGATCCCAGGAGTGCAACACCACTGGAACCATCAGCTCTAAGGCAGGGGGAACGTCAGCCCCTCCCTCTCAGACTCGCCCTGTGGATTAAACAGGTTCATGCATAAAGCCCTTGCCATGTGCACACATTGAGGCTGTAAGCACTCATTTGGCATGCACTCTCATCCCCCAGCTTCGGGCTCCTGTGCATCCTGCATCTCTCCTCTGCTCTGTCTCACTTTTGCTACAAGTGATTTATCCTTCCTAGATCAAGGAATTCACTCAGCCCGGGCCTCTGCTCCCGGGCACCGGGCTGTTGTGGCTCTTCTGTATTGACAGCAGCATGAACGCCTTGACATGCCATGGTATAAAAATAAAATAAAGTGCACACCAAGAATTTCAGTATATAATTTTCATTCATTATCCCTCTTTCCCCAAGGGAGAAGAATCATGCCTATTAAACACCCTTAAAAGCAGGGCAGGTCACCAGGGCCAAGTTGAGTGCTGTAGATGCGCACTGCCCTTTTCAATTAGAAACATGAATTCTCTGGCTTCTTTGACACTGAGTACAAAACAGATTTTCATGGTCAAGGCCTGGATCACTGGGGTGAGGTTAATGGACTGTCTTTGCCTCGACACTTCCTAATAAGATTTCCAATGTGTCCCTCCATCTTGGCTCCTGAGGGTACTGTAACATGGCCCCTGATATTGTTCACACTTTGTTGAGATCAGGGAGAGCCAGGAAGAAGTCAGTGCTTCACCTGAACCCACTAAGCTGTTGCTATCTTTCCAGAATCCGTGTCAGTCATGTGTTCCCACAACACACTTTTTCTCTGGAGCAAAGTGGTCAAGGGTGGGAACCAGACTCTCAGGGTTTGAATACTAACTGTGCTACCTGCCAAGCTGTGGGACTTGGTCATGTCACTGTCATTGCCAGTTTATGAGATGTCCCTGCTGTGTGGGGTTGTCAGTGCATACAGGTTAGTGCATTCTAATCTGTAAGCCTGAACCTGGCACATAGGCAGAGGACATCTGGCTTCGTCTTGCTATTAGTCCATCATCCCCTCCCTTCCCTTCCCTTCACAAGAGCATGTCATGAGAAGTTCATGAGACCCTAGTCTTCCTAGCACCTTGCAGACTCAGTTGTCTGGAGCCCTGAGAGCTCCGTGGAGGTGACAGGAAGAAAACAGCAGGCCAGCAACAACTGGAGATCGGAGGATGCAGGTGGACCAGGCTCTCAGCAGCTCTGTTCCACCCCCGCCCCCCAGAGCATCTCCTGCAGAGGTCTCTGGAGCCATTTATTCCAGTAATTATACCACATATGACTCTCAGCAGTATCCATCTCCGATGTTGAGGTTTGCATCCGAAGCACACTCCACAAAATTATTATATATTTGAACATTTGGTTCCCACCAAGTAGGGCTGTCTTGGAAGATGGTTGAAGCTTTTGGATATGGAGCTAGCTGGCAGATTTAGGGCCACGGGCTAAGCTTGACGGATATAGCCCAGCCTCTGTTCCATCTCAGCTCTCTGCCATGATGCAGTAAACCCTCTCAGAGCGCAAGCCTGTTCTTCTCCCAGGTTGTTTTTGGGTGCTCTATCACAACGATAAGGAAAAGAGCCTAGACTGCCTGGTACTTCCAGGTCATACTGCTGCTCAGCCTGTTACACATGCCTTCCTGACTCTGCCCCCTTAGCCCTGTCAGAAACATGGTATGCCTTCAGATAGATGTACTATCTTTTGGCTTACTATCTGACTCCCCCCAGCCCCCATGCTGACTGCATACTGGAATCAGTTGCTCAGCTTACTTTGGGGGGTAGAGGCGAGGGTGGGGGAGCAGGGCCTCACTATGTAGCCCTGCCTGCCTGTCTGTCTGTCTTGGAACTCTATGTAGACCAGCTGACCTTGAACTCACATCCACCTGCCACTGCACCACCATGCCCAGCCTAACTAGAGAGCTTGTGGAAGATCCTCAGGGGCAGTGAGATGGCTTCAAGGAGCAGCATTTGCTGCCAATCCTGATGTCCTGACTTCAGTCCCCAGGACCCAAATAATAGGAGAAAACTGACTTCTGCTGGTTGTCCTCTGGCCTCCACACACCCACTGAGGCACTCACACACGCTCGGCTCTGAGTGCCAGAGTAGCTGGTCTGGAATTCCTTGGGCCAGGCAGACACCTGTTTCTTCAGGAACCTCTTTAGTGCCTCTAGTGTCAGCAGGGGTGAAGACTGCTGCCCTGGCGACCCTGCCCAGTGCCCTGTAAGGGTTTCCTAGCCATCCTCCGACTCTGGCACACAGTACTGCCGTGCTTTAGATCTAGAATGTTCCATGAAGGCTCACGTGCTAAAGGCTAGATTCTTAGCCTGTGCTACTGTTGGAAGGTGGTAGGCCCTAATGACAGGAACTTTGATCGCTGGAGGGCACATCCTTGCAGGGGGTACTAGAACCCCTTCCCCCTCCTCTCCCCCTCTCTTTTCTCTCTCCCCCTCTTCCCCTCCCTCCCTCCTTGCATTTCCCTCCATGCTTGGTCAGGTCTGTCCCACCTGCACTCTCTGCTATTATGTTTGGGCTGACCACAGCCCAGTGAGCATGGCCAAGCATCTATACAGTGGATCAGTGAACCAGAACACTTGTGTTATGTTGTTTATTGTGGGGCTGGGGGTTCTCACAGCACTGGGCAGCTGACACAGTTTCCCTCCCATCACGCAGATCACTGACCTTATTCCTCAGTTACAGTCCCTCCTTTATAAGGGTGACCTCCCTGAGGAGAGACCCCACTTTCCCTGTCTCCCTGGCTCCTCTTTGTCTCACTCAGGGCGGTTTTCCATGAGGAAACCTATAGCAGTGGTTTAGAGGAAGTGCTTAACAAGTAAACAGTATCAAGAATAGACTGGGAGCAGTGGTGGACTTCTGTAGAAGTCCCAGCACTCAGGAGGCTGAGGCAGGAGGATCGGGAATTCAAGGTCAGCTTGGGCTCCAAGAGACTGTGTCTCAAAAAGGGGATAGAGGGATGCATTGATTAAAATGGTGGGTTTCACATGTTCAGAGCTGGTACAGTAGATGCACCATTCATGTGACAAGGACAGGTTGACTAAGTGAACACATTTTAGTGCTTGCTTGTTCTGTTTGAGACAGAAACTCACTGTGTAGTCAATGTAGCTTTAAACTCGCAATCGTCCTGCCTTAGCCCGTGAAAGTACAAGGGCTAAGGTGATATCACTGAGCTCCGTCCTTTATCTGAGGGCACTAGGGGAGTCTGAACTGTAGCAGGAAGAACACCATGGCTGAAGCTGGCCATGCACAAAGAAGTCGCTGCAGCTGAGACCAGACCTCTGAGTCCAGGGAGAATTGGACTGCTGTGGAAGATCCTCTGAACTGTAGTGGAGGGCTGGAGAGAGAGGAGGGAGGGCCTATAGGAAGACTGACATGACCAGTCCCCAGCCTTAGCCATTGGGCCCGTGGGGGGAGGGGGGTGGTAGAGTGCCTCTCAACTCAGATGCAGCACAAGTAGGTAGGCAGCTGCCTTCTGTGTTGAGTTCTTTGGTGACCCACCCCACTGGTATCAGTACTGGCTGTGTGACTTGGCCCATGTAGTGGAGTGTTGTTCCTGACTTTAAGGGTCATGGAATATTTTAGCCTCTCCTCTTTCCTCTGAACTTGGGCTATCAGCCCAGGCAAAGCTGCTTTGTGCTGGAAGCCAAGGAGATACCATCAGAGCCATCAGCCAGCCTGTGACAGATCCCCCATGTGTGTAAGTGCCCTGCCACATATTTGGGGTCATTTGTTAATGCAGCAAAGCTTAGCGCATCCTAATTATCCTGGGAAGGGACAGAGATCGAAAGGGTAAGCGAGTTGCTCCCAGTGACATCATAAGCAGCTGAACAACCACATGGTTGGATCTAGAAGCATTTGTCTATCTCTTCCCACCAGGGAAAATGGAAGCTGCAGAGTCGTGTTGCCTGTGGTTGCAGAAAAGGTTGGGGCTCAAGACCAAATCAGGGATAAAGGAGCTGGGCTCAGACATCCTGGCCCTGGGCACATTGCTTCATCTGTCTGCTCCCGTCTGCTCATCTGTAAAATGGAGGTGGTAATGAAAGCTGCCTGTGGAGTCGTGAGACTTAGCAAAAAGCAGTTAACAAACGACAGTGCTTAGAAAGGAACCTGGCCCACAGGAAGATGGCAGTGCCCGAAGCTGGTGCTGTACATGCTACTTCTGTTCATGGAAGTGTTTGTTCTAAGACTGAAACCTTTAGTGGTAAGAAGTGGCATGGGACCGGCTTCATGCCCAGCTTGATGTGGAGCCTCAAATCATGATGAGCACCCTCGAACTCTTAACGCTTAGCTTCCTTCTCTCATGGATAGTTCTCCTCTCACAGCCAAAAGAGGGCTGCAGTCTACAGCTCTAGCATTCCAGGCAAAGACCTCACTGGTGTTAGTGGACCAGACTGGGTACATGGTTTGTGCTTGAGCAGAGGACAGAGCCACTGTGGGCAGGCAAGTGCCAGAGTCCCACAAAGGAAACCTGGCCTGCTACTGGGGAAGACAGTGGGACATACCACAGAGAATTGCATGTGGGATGTTTTGTGTCTTCCCCTCTGTCCTGCCCTGAGCTTGCTGCAGGCACTGTAGCTCCACAGAGGACCACCCTTTTGCTAGACTACCTCTAAGATTTGAAGGCCTCACTGGAAACATTCACTCCCCTTGAGCCCCTGGACTTCACAAGTGTCAGCCTGGAAACTCGGGCTAACCACTGATTATCTGCTCCCAAAGCTCCACTGGCCCACAGGCAGTTAGGACAACCACAGTACGATTCTGTCTTTCTGTGTCTTTCTTTTTTTTCTTTTTTTTCTTTTGGTTTTTCAAGACAGGGTTTCTCTGTGTAGCCCTGGCTGTCCTGGAACTAATTCTGTAGACCAGGCTGGCCTCAAACTCAGAAATCCGCCTGCCTCTGCCTCCCAAGTGCCTCCCAGAGAAACCCTGTCTTGCAAAAAAAAAAAAAAGAAAGAAAGAAAGAAAAGAGAAGAAAAGAAAAACAAGGAAAAAAACAACAAACAAAAACAGATCACATACCTCCACCATATAATGGCACAGGATGTATATTACCATTCCAAAAGGCATCATAGTGAGGAAATACTGGACCAAAACAAACTGAAAACCATCTGGACAAACTCCAGACTCTGCATCTCCATGTCTGATGTCAATGCACTCTGTAGATCTCCAACTCCTTTTAGCTTTACTGACTGCAAAGTGCTCTCTCTCTGTCTCTCTGTCTCTCTCTCTCTCTCTGTCTCTCTCTCTCTGGTCCAACTCCTAGTTAGCAGCTCTCAACAGGTTTCCCACTGCTCTGGCATCACCGTCTTGGAGTCTTCAAGGCAATCCAGGCTTCACCTTTACAGCTTCATGCAGAGGCCTCTCTTGGTCTCCATTCAGGGACACCCTTGCCACACACCTGGCCTCAGCACCTTTTCTTAGTCATGGAGGAAGATTCCATAAACCCCTTTCTTCTATTCTTGATTCTAAAGCCAGAACTACGTGGCCAAAGCTGCCAAGTTCTGCTGCTTGCTGGGGCTGGAACGTGGCCTCCTTGTTAAATTACATCTCCACCAGCTTTCTGGTTTTGATGGCTTCCTTCACTGCCTAAGCTTGGCTGTTCTGGAAGGTGCTCTATAAACCAAGCTGATCTTGAACCTGAGCCTCTATCTCCTGAGTGCTGGAATTAAAGGTATGTACCACCACACCCAGACCTAAGCTGTTCTTTAATTTCCTTTCACAAAGTGGAAGCTTAGCTGGATGAGATCTAGCCCTGAGATTTCTATTGATTCTATTTAATATCCGTTAACATGGGATTTGTCTCTGTTCTACTTCCTGGTGCCCCTTTAATCATTGAACCATACATTTTGTATATTTCCTTGTTTATCTTGCTCCATTTCATCGAAACTCTCTTCATAAGAATGAACTACAGAACAGAGTCTATACTAGATTGTTTTGAGATTTCCTCTACTGTTAACAATTAATCTAATCTCTTTACCTTAGCCTCTGGTAGACTCTTTGACAAGGGCAAAAGGCAGCAGCCACATTCCTCACCAAATGATCACACGAATGATCTTTAGGCATAATACTAAATTCTCCTCTGAAACCTCTTGAGCCAGGCCCCCAACAGTTCAGATTACCCTTAGCACCACTGACTTCCATGTTCCTACTAGGATGGCCCATTGAGCCCTACTTAGCACATCCCACGGCTTTCCTATTCCAAAGTCCCCAAATCTATGATTCTCCAAACAAAAACATGGTCAGGCCTAACACAACAGTACCCCACTCCTGGTACCAGTTTCTGTCTTAGGGTTTTATTGCTGTGAAGAGACACCATAACCAAGGCAACTCTTGTAAAAGATAACATTTAATTGGGGCTAGCTTAAAATTTCAGAGTTTTAGTCCATGATCATCAAGGCAGAAACCTTGACAGCATACAGACCAACATGGCACTAGAAACGGAACATCTTGATCTGGCAGGAAGCAAGAAGAGACTGTTTGTCACACTGGGCATAGCTTGAACATATGAGACCTCAGAACCTGCTCCCACACTTCCTCTGACAAAGTCACACCTCTTAATAATGCCTCTCCATATGAGCCAAGCATTTGAACTCCTGAGTCTTTGGGGCCATACCTATTCAAACCACCATCCTTTCTACCCAGTGGTTCCTGCTAACTCTCAGCCACTGCTTTTCTCTTCTGCCTTGGCTTACCCTGGGACTGCCCAGCCTTTCCTCTACTCACACTTCCCAGCTGCCTTCTTGGTGTGTGGTCCCAGGATCCACAGAAGCTTGGTAACCTCAGTCAGAAACAGTCAGTGAGGAGCTTACAGAATCTCTGAGAGGCCAGAGGAGCAAGCATGGGTAAGGACCAGGGGAGCTCCAGCTAGAGGGAACCAGAGTCCTCAGGAAAAGCTAAGCCAGTGTCCCTGCTACTGAGCAACACTCTATAGGCCCAGGTGTACTGTGGTTCGAGATGCACTACCTCCTCTACCCCCAAATTCAGTAGAACCCACCCTGTAAGGGGCACAAAGTCTCTCAAAAGCTTCCTGGAAGAATGGGAGTACAAATGGAGGCCAGAATTCTTGGGACCAGAAATTAGCAGGGGAAGTTTCCATTTGTAGCATCATATTGGCACTTAAACCTTAAAATAATGGGAAGGTAGGTAGGTTTCATGTTGCCAGGAATGACCTTAAGCTTACTATGTAACCAACAATGTCCTTGAACTTCATATCCACAGCCTCTGCCTCTCAAGGCTAGGATTGATGTGTGTCACTATGCCCACGTGACACTTAAAATGTTGCAAGTTTGGGATGCTCAGCCTGGAAGGACAATGGCAACAGAGAAGCAGGAATTTCCCCACTTCACAATGAGATTGAGATAGTGTTAGTCACTGGACCACAGCACACATAGTTGGAGCCTAGTCATTTGATTCTCAGGCTTGCTTCTCTCCTGACTGGATCCCCCTTGGGAAGACCTAGGAGGTTTGGGCTTGTTGTCGTAGTTGTTGTTGTTGTTCTTTGTTTGTTTGTTTGTTTGTTTTGAATGGGATACACTCTACATGCTCCAGAGGCTGTGGGAACCACTTAGCTCAGTACAGCACAGAGAGACCCACTTGCATTCCTGGGGAGATGTGTGAAGAGCCTCAGGCCTATAGAACATCTGTGTATGCTTACAGAAAGGTTTACAGCAAGCATCCACAGAACTAGAAGCCAAATGCCATCAGGAGAGCCCCTCTGGCAAGAGGTGCACACCACAGCAAGTCAGGTTCCCTGCTGAGCCACGAGTGTGACATCAGAGGAAAAAAATTTGCCTCTATGCAGCACAAGGGCCGCACAACTCTCCACTGAGCACAGCTCTGTACCAGCCATCCTGGGAAGCATCCCTGCATTCCTGAACTGATGGTTTAATAGTAGAGTCAGTCCATATGAACATCTCCATCTTGTGGGGCCTGCCAGTCGCCAGAGGCTGCAGCCCAGCTCCCCTGCCCTGTCCAGCTTTCCTTTTGTGTTGTGGACACATACTGCAGCTTCTCAGTAATGCTCCTGTCTCAGGGTTTCTATAGCTGTGATGAAGCACAATGGCCAAACAACTTGGGAGGAAAGGGTTTATTTTATTCAAAGTAACAATTCACTTCCAAAACCAGTGAGGGCAGGAATTCAAGCAAGGCAGAATCCTGGAGGCAGGAGCTGATGCAGAGGTGGTAGAGGGGTGCTGCTTACTGGCTTGCTCCTCATGGTGTGCTCAGCATACTTTTTTTTAGACACCAGGACCTCCAGCCCAGGGATGGCACCACCTACAATGGGCTGGCCCTCCCCCATTGATCACTAAGAAAATGCCCTATAGGCTTGCTCACAGCCTATTTATTGGAAGCATTTTCTTTTTTGTTGTTGTTGTTTTGTTTTGTTTTGTTTTGTTTTGTTTTTAGAGACAGGGTTTCTCTGTATAGCTCTGGCTGTCCTGGAACTCACTCTGTAGACCAGGCTGACCTCGAACTCAGAAATCTGCCTGCCTCTGCCTCCGGAGTGCTGGGATTAAAGGCTAAAGACATGTGCCACCACGCCTGGCTTTTCTTTTCTTTTTAAAGATTTATTTATTATATATAAGTACACTGTAGTTGTCTTCAGACACTCCAGAAGAGGGCATTAGATCCGGATGGTTGTGAGCCACCATGTGGTTGCTAGGATTTGAACTCAGAACCCCTGGAAGAGCAGTCAGTGCTCTTAACTGCTGAGCCATCTCTCCAGCCCTGGAGGCATTTTCTTGAGGTTCTTTCTTCTCTAAAGATTGTAGGTTGCGTCAAGTTGACACCAAACTAGCCAGTCCTGGTGGGAACACATCTATAATCCCAGTATTCCTGCAGTCCCAGGACTCCAGAAGTTACTAAGTCAGGAACATCACAAATTCAAGGCAAACCTGAGTTGCATATGAATGCATGTCTTTAAAAAGAAGAGAAATAGAGGATGAAAATGCAGGCCTGATTGTGGCTCAGTGGTTGACTGCCTGTGTAACACATGCGAGGCTCTGGGCGGAAGCAGAGGGTTCATTAACAGACAGGAAACACATGCCTGTGGTCCTGAAAGCAGACAGTGGTGTACCATGAAGAGTCAAGCCTGCTGGCCTCTTCTTGTGATGCTAGGACCCACCAATGTCTCTCACTCACACGGGGGTAGGAAGCCATTTGTGAATCAGAGAAATAGGTGTGTTCTTAAGCATCTAGGGAAATGGGAAGCAGGGAAGATGGCTGTGGAGTGGGTGAGATAGGAAGAGCATCTGCCAGAGCACTAAGGACCTTGTTTGGCTCCTCTTTGGGGCAGACCAACTCAACAGAAGACCCTTTGAGATAACAGACCAGGAACTGGGGCAGATCATTGCAGGCTAATAAAGAGTTCCTGTGAACTCTGGTGGATATGAAGTGAGATCATGGTGGGTTCTTTTTTTTTTTTTTTTAAGACCTTGTATACTGGCCTGGAGAAATGACTCAGCAGTTAAAAGCACTGACTGCTCTTCAAGAGGTCCTGAGCTCAATTCCCAGCAGCCACATAGTGGCTCACAACCACCTGTAATGGGATCTAATGTCTTCTTCTGGTGTGTGTGAAGACAACTATAGTGTACTCACATAAAATAAATCTTTTTTTTTTTTTTTAAAGACCTCGTCTACTCGTCTACTAGAGGTATAAACTGAAGTGTTTGTGGATGAAATGGTCTCGTGGCTGGTGTACAGCTAACTAAGTGCATGACCCTGGCATGCACAGGCCTTGGGTTCAGTCCCCAGGGCCACAGAAAATACTAGCTGGATGGAGAAATGAAACAGGAACAGCAAGGTGCTAATGGTGCTGGAGCAATGATGCAGACCCATGGCTGTCCTTTCTCTGCTTTCCACATGATTAGACACTCTTGCTAGGCACAGTGCTATCCTCCTGTAATCCCAGCACTCAGTCGGGAGGAAGAGGCAGGAGAATCTCTACAAGTTCAAAACTACATAACAGGACCTTGTCCGAGAAAGGAAAGGAGAGAGCAGGCAGGCAAACTCCATAATAATGAGTCTTCAGATGAGTAAAGCTGTCTTTGCCTTCAGAAAAAGCCACATTCCCCGCCTCTGGGCAATAGGGTGTACTGCTCACACCTCACTTCTTCCTTTTCTCTTCTTGCAGTGTGGCTGGGAAGATGTCTCCACCACCCACAGCCCATGGCCTGCAGCCTCTGCTCTCTCTGCCCCACTGAGCCACCGCATCGGGAGCCCTCTGGATGACCCCTGCCTCCTGAGGCTGCAACTGTGCTGCTGTCCACAGCAATGGTGAAGAACTGGACTCTACAGGCTCACAACCTTCAAGTGCACTTTCGGGGGCCAACACCCTTTGTCCCAGGACTGGCAGGCCTGAACAATGGTTGAAGGCCAGGGGACCCCATAGAATTGTACCTCACCTTCCAGGGGCAGCAGTTCTCCAGCGCCCGAGGACTATGACCACCTATCGGCCTCTTGCTAATGATGGTGTGGACCTGGCAGCCAGCTGTGGGGCCAGGAGCACCGATATCCTCCCTGGGCCCCACTCTGGGGACTACACTCCCTTGGGATTCTGGGCCCAGAATGGCAGCATGTCCCAGCCTCTTGGTGAGAGCCCAGCCACTGCCACTACCCGCCCTAGCCCTACCACCCCCGCCATGCCCAAGATGGGAGTGCGTGCCAGAGTGGCTGACTGGCCACCCAAGCGAGATGCCCTGAGAGAACAGAGCAATCCCAGTCCCTCACAGGACACAGATGGTGTGAAGACCACCAAAGTAGCCCATTCCATGAGGAACCTACAGAATGGACAGCTCCCCTCTACCACCCCAGCTTCCTCAGGATCCAGAGCCTTCCATCGACTGTCCAGGAGAAGGTCCAAAGATGTAGAATTCCAGGATGGGTGGCCCCGGTCCCCTGGCAGGGCCTTCCTTCCTCTGCGACATCGGAGCAGCAGCGAGATCACCCTCAGTGAGTGTGATGTAGAGGAACCGGGAGACCCACGGGGGACCCGGCACCCAGGGGTACTGCCCCTCTTCCGAGAGTATGGCAGCACGTCCTCCATCGATGTGCAGGGTGTACCAGAGCAGAGTTTCTTTGACATCCTCAATGAGTTCCGCAGCGAGCAGCCAGAGGCTCAGGGCTCCCAGAACCTCAGGGAGCTCCTGCAGGTGGATCCCGGCGCCCTCTCAGGGGGCAGCTGTGGCACCAAAGGAGACCCCCGCAATGGCCAGCCCACCAAAGATAGTCTCCAGAGTCTACAGCCTCTCAAAGAGAAGGAGAAGGCCCGGAAGAAACCCGTGCGGGGCCTGGGCAGTGGGGACACTGTAGACTCCTCCATCTTCAGGAGACTGAGGAGCAGTAAGCCCGAGGGGGAAGTGGGGCGGCCTCTGGGAGAGACTGAGGAAAGTCGAAGCCCCCCAGAAGCCAGCAGGCCATGGGTCTGCCAGAAGAGCTTTGCCCATTTTGATGTGCAGAGCATGCTGTTTGACCTCAACGAGGCAGCTGCCAACAGGGTGTCCGTGGCCCAGAGGCGCAACACCACCACTGGGGCCTCGGCGGCCTCAGCAGCCTCAGCCATGGTGCCGCTCACAGCATCACGAGCCCACAGCCTGGGGACTCTGGACCCAGCCTTCACCAGCACGGAGGATTTGAACTGCAAGGAGAACCTGGAGCAGGACCTGGGGGACGACAATAGCAACGACCTGCTACTTAGCTGCCCGCACTTCCGCAATGAGATCGGCGGGGAGCAAGAGCGCAACGTCAGCTTCTCCCGGGCCTCCGTGGGTTCCCTGGGGGGCAGCAGCGAGGCCCACATGGCTGAGCCCACCCTGAGTACCCACCGTACAAATGCCAGCATCTCGGTGCTGGAGGTGCCCAAGGAACAGCAGAGGACACAGAGCCGGCCCAGGCAATACAGCATCGAGCACGTGGACCTGGGCGCTCGCTACTACCAGGACTACTTTGTGGGCAAAGGTGATGAGTGGTGGTGGGGGGGGGGGACGGCCACAGCTTGTCTTTGAAGCACACCCACTGCTTATATTCATCTGACAACATCTCATTACTAGAGGTGCCTGGGAGGACAGAGGAAGCTACAACCTGGCACTCAGCCCTAGTTTCAGGCCCCAGTGCCACCAAACAAATGGTTCTTGTCAAATGTAGCAGATGCCAGCCAGGTCCTCCACAGGGCTCAGTGTGGCCCCTGGGGTTAGACAGACCATGGGTTGGAGTGTCTTGTCTGAGAGCTTGTCAACTTTGTGATATATTTCACCCTGAGGTTGATCTCATGGGGCACAGGGTTGATTGTAGTGGACCCTGTACCCCACCCAGAATGGCCCTGAGATGAACAGTGAAGGGGTGGAATAGATGGCTCAGATCCCAGCCAACAGGATGGAGGCTGTGGGGCTCCACATCGGTAGCACGGGATCCCAAGATGAAAGGAGCTTAAGGGATGAAAGGGCTGTTTCAAACTCACCAAGGGTTTTTAAAACTCACCAAGCAGCAAGATACGGTAACGTACATCCTTAATTCCAGCACTCAGGAGGTCAAGGCTGCTGGATCTTCAGTTTGAGGTAGACCGAAGCTACATAGTAAGACCCTGCCTCAAAAGGGAAAGAAAGTAGAGGAGTGGGGGGGGGGGGCAGATAGTCCTATCAAGACAGCTGATGCACAGGTGAATCCCAGTATTAAGGCTGAGGCAGGAGGATTTCCACTGTGAGGCCAGGTTTGTCTGCATAAGCCCCTTCAGAGACAACACAGAATAATATAGTATGACCTTGTCTATTCCCCAAACTTTTTAAAGTAACCTTTCTAAGTTGACTTCTCTGTAGCCTCAGGGGCTTATGATCAGTTTAATAGTTATTGAGCACTGACCATCTACTGGGATTTCTGAGATGCTGAACGTTGTATGTTGGTAGAAAAACCAACAGCAACTTGGTAGCGTCTTGAGTGAACTTGCACCTGTGGAGTACTGTGTACAGGGCTGATCTCATTAATTTGCAGCCATTATTTTGGGTTAGCCTTAGATTCTCACAGGAGCATCTGAGAACAAAGGCTGTCAGTTAAATATACATAATGCCAGGGTGAGGACAAGAAGCAGATCCTATTGTGGTTTTGAATCGTTGACGATAGCAACGTGAAGACATTGAACCAGAATCATGCAGGCTGCCACAGGGTGCTGCCACAGTCTTAAGAACAACATCAACAACAAAGCAGTAGGGTTGGATATCAGAAAGAACTGTTTCCTGGTAGAATTCTCAGTGGCTTGTCTAGGAAAAAAGGGGAGAGCAGAAATCTGGATCCTTGGCTTATTTACAACTGTTACCCTAAGCATTTCCATTATTTGGGTCTGTAGAAGCGTGATCAGATACAGGCATGACTTAGGGATCTGTGTCAGGGCCCTGAACACTTCTGAGGTCCTTAGCTACTGGTGCCCAGCATTTAAGCTGCATGCGCGCTGTGTGCCAGCCTGGTGCTGTGCTAACTCAGTTAATCCGCACATTGCTGAGTTAAGCGCATTTGACTGCTAAGACTCTCATCATGTGACCTAGCTGGGGCCATATATCTAATCTCAACCCAGAATTTGTGCTGGCAGGGGACTCCCTAGGCTCAGAGCTTAACCGTTCCACAACAGCTAATGGGAGCTAAACCAGGCAAGCCGTTAACAGGGCCAGGATTAATCTCGGTGGCCCTGGGCTGATGACCCACTGTGTACTATGCCAAGCCTTTCATCACTGTGGCCTCACTCTCACACAACAGTTCTGAATTGTAGGTAGCCTCTGAATACTGAGGCTCAGAAAAGGCCTGTGACTTTGCTGGTACAGAAAGCCTGGCTTTGACCAAACTTGAGGGTTTCTCTGTTGACCTTTGACTCATGAGTTTTGTGTGAGACTGCCTTATCTCCCTCTGCTCACACCGTGGACAGGCTGCCATGGGCTGTGCCCTCTCCTTCCTGAGGTCTGACCGGGCCTCCCTGCTCTCCCTTTTCAGAGCATGCCAATTACTTTGGTGTGGATGAAAAGCTGGGGCCCGTGGCTGTGAGCATCAAGCGGGAGAAGCTGGAGGATCATAAGGACCATGGACCTCAGTACCAGTACAGGATCATCTTCCGGACTCGTGAGGTATGGCCCGATGCCACGATGCCTGCTGGGTAAACAGGAGCCGTAAACCCTTCCCACTTCTTCCCGCTTCCGTGTCCTGGTTCTACCAGATTCCAGGCCAAACTTCCTTGCCACGTCTCATAAGAGGTGGCATACTGAGATTCTGTGAGTCTGTCCATTTTACAGACGGGAAAACTGATACTCAGAAATCACATAAATTGTAGCAAATAAGCCAGGCCAGGATCTGAGCCTAGCAGGTGACTTCAAAGCTCAGGGTCACCGAATCTATTTTCAGGATTCGGGTGTTGAGAGGCAGGCCTGGGGCATGGCAACATGCCCTGCTATGCTAAGCAATTTCCACCTCTACCAACCAGCCTGCTCTGTTCTCAGCTAGGAATCCCACTGTCCTGCCCAGCAGTTCTTGGATTAAAGCTTAGCTCCAGCAACAGGGAAAGAAGGCATATTGCTGTCCCTCCACCCCAACACGAGTGACTTGTAACAGAATGTGCTTCTGACTTAAAGCCAGCTTAAAGTCACAGAGATTCACTGGTCTCTGTCACTATAGGTCAGGGATGGAACCTGCTACAGGCACAGGTTGACTGCAGAACCTGACATGTCTGCTCAGCCTGGTTGGCTCTGCCTCCCTTCTCTTCTGTCACCAGCAAGCTGTCTGTCTTCAGTGCAGGCCTTCTAGATCCTCATAGCTTTCCATACAGAGGGATGAGTCATGCCTCCAGGATCCCTGATTGGTTCTTCATAGATCCCACACCCACACCTTGGGCCAGGCACTGGCAGGGCTGATAGAGGGTGAGAAAGATAGGCAGCAAGATCTAGGACACAATCCACCTCAGGGCTAGAGCCACCACCCTTGCACTGAAATTGATAGTTCCATGGGTGTAGCTGGTCTTTTGCTACTTTGGGTTCTTTTTCTCACCCTTTATCAATATGGGTTTCACCTCCTATCACTAGATAGAGGGGGGAAGAGAGAGGGGAGTCAGGAGGTGTCTAGAAACCTAATTTCTTTCCTTTTGTTTCCTCTTTGAGCATGACTACTGACAAGCCTCAGCTACCGCCCCACCTCCCAATGACTAACAATCACCAACCGCCTATAGGGGCCCTATCACTTATATACCCTCTGAAAAGTTCCCAAAATTCCAAATGTCACACAGTTGCAGAAACTATCTGCTGCTGGCAAAACCATGCCTCTGCTAGAGCACGAGGCAAATCACAGTCAGCTGCTGCGGACAGTCTGAAGCAGCCCCATCCCTACACCTGGGATTAAAACTGAAGCACATTCCTATATTTCTGTGCTTTTTAAAGTAACCAAAAGCTGACTGTGAACATCTACTTCTGTGTCAGCTTTTGGTTACTTTAAAAAGCACAGAAATATAGGAATGTGCTTCAGTTTTGGGGCCCCCAGTGGAGGAACTAGAGAAAGTACCCAAGGAGCTGAAGGGGTCTGCAACCCTATAGGTGGAACAACAATATGAACTAACCAGTACACCCAGAGCTCATGTCTCTAGCTGCATATGGAGCAGAAGATGGCCTAATTGGCCATCACTGGGAAGAGAGGCCCCTTGGTCTTGCAAACTATATATACCCCAGTACAGGGGAATGCCAGGGCCAAGAAGTAGGAGTGAGTGGGTAGGGGAGCAGGGCAGGGGGAGGGTATAGAGGACTTTCGGGATAGCATTTGAAATGTAAATAAANAAAATATCTAATTAAAAAAAAAAAAAAAAAAGAAAACTGAAAAAAATAAATAAATAAAGTAACCAAAATTCTAGAACTCTGAAAAATGTTATTTCACAGAGGAGACGCTCTCCCAAGGAGGTCCTCAGCAGGGATGGTGTAGAGTGTTTTTGTTTTGTTCTTGAGAGCATGTGTCATGTAGCCTAAGCTGGCCTCCCACTCACTCTGTATCTGAAGCTGGCCTTGAGCTCCTTCTGATCACCTGATCCTCCTGCCTCCACTTTCTGATCACTGAGATTTGGAGCATGCACTATCATATCCAATAGAAGGGAGGTTTTAGTAGCGTTGCTCCCTGTCTCAGAGTCTGACCCTCAGCTGTACAAAGCAAGTTAGCAACAATGGCAAAGTGCTGGCACCACCTGAACGAGACACATAAAGGCGGCATTTCTAAAAGGGCAGACACCAGCTGATATAGGCCCACACACTGGGGATCTCTGTCTGGCAGGCAGAGGCCTGCACACTGGCATAAAAGCCCAGCAGGGTACCTCGCCATGGACTTTGATCCTGGCAGGCAGATGAGGACCATCACCCCACCCACCAGAGGCTCTCAACTGGATGACACAAGGCTCTGTGTCAGCTGGGGATAGTGGGCCCCAAAATCACATGCCCAGACTACAGGTGGTCTCTACCCCGTGTCCTAGCCTTGCTTTCTGCTTAGCTTTCTGACCAGTTGATCACCATGGCAGAATGTGAGGTGACAGTTCACTCAGCTTCAGAGCACCTTAGGACACGTGAGCAGATGCTGGTGACGTGGCAAGCCTGTGCATGTTTGTGAGAAATGCAGATTCTCACCTCGGCAATGGTGGCCATGCTCTGCCTTGGCCTAGGCTGGCTCAAGTCAGCCTCGCAGTTTCACCAGCCCCACTGTTGTGGATTGAGAGCAGTCAGGACCCTCCAGTAGGAGGTGGGGCCGTGTAGCTCTCTGTCCATTATCCTCTGGCTACCCCACTCAGCTGCCTCCGGCAGTCACCTGGCTCAGGTCAGCCTCCCCCTCCCCCACATCTAGCCTGTTCATAAAAGAATTCAGACTTACATATGCATACAGTGCCCATGGAGGTCACAGAAGACATTGAAGCCCCAGGGACTGAGGTTATAAATGGTTGTGAAAACCAAATAAATAAATAAATAAATAAAATAGATAGATAGATAGATAGATAGATAGATAGATAGATAGATAGATAGATAGATAGATAAATAAATAAATGGTTGTGAACTACCTTGTGGATTCTAGGAGCAGCACATAAGGTTTCTGTAAGTGCTTCTTTCTTTATTCTTTCTAGCTGTCTGTCTATCTGCCTATCTATCTATCTGGACAGGGTTTCACTATGTAGCTCTGGCTGTTTGGAACTCACTGTGTAGACCAGGATGGCCTTGAACTCACAGAGTTCCACCTGCCTCTGCCTCCGAGGTACTGAGACTGAAAATATGCACCACAATGCCTGGCACATACGTTAGTGCTCTTAATTGCTAAGCCATCACTCTTCATGCCCTAGAATGATAAAGGACAGCATGTCACATGAACTGAGGACCATGATACCTCAGTGCTTTCTCAGCAGGCCAGGGGTGACTTCTCTGCTTTGGCTTCTGTTTGGTCGTTGGAAGCTGTTCCATGCTGCCCCTCCCTGGCCTTGTGGCCACTCATGCTACCAAGACACTGTCACCTCACAGCCCCAGGCTGTGCTTTCGAGTACAGTAGCAACCAAAGCAGCAAAGTGGCTTGAAGGCTGCTCTCTTGGGGGCAGAGAGCAGTGATACACAACACACCCTCATAGTCCATGCCAGGTAGGGAGTGGCAAGGTGGAAGACACAGCAGGAAAATGGGTGGCTGAGGTAGAGGGTCAGGTCTTCAGACAAGATGGTTGATAGAGGCACCTCTAAAACAGCCAAGGCCGCGGGAAGCTGGTGTGCTGGCTCACGGCTCCAACTTCAGCACTCAGAAGTCTGAAGCAAGTGGATTGCCATCAGTTCAAGTCCAGCCAGAACTTCAGCACACATCTGCATGCGTGTACACACATACACTCACGCACACAGAGAGAGAGAGAGAGAGACAGAGACAGACCATGCAAACCTTTATCCACCCTCACCTACAGACCACACGCAGCCCCAGCCCCTGCAGAGGCTGCTCTGTGAGGCCCTCAGGCCTGACCTCCCATCATCCTGAGTTGGAGGAGAAGCGGTGGCTGCAGAGCCTGCCTCACCTCAGTTCCTTTCACGGAGGCAGGGCAGACAGTCACACAACCCACATTTTGTGCAAGCATCCTAGAAGTTAAAATACGCTAAAGTTGAAACATGTATTGCTGCGGGGGCACTCACCGCAGTGTGTCAGGTTCGTTGCCCCAACGGTTTCTCTCAACTCTTACCACAGATGTCCCATTGTCATCTCATCCCTCAGTGTCCACAGATGCAGACACTGGAGCCAAAGCCAAGATGTCCTGCTCCTATCCAGTCCCACTGCCAGGGTCTTTCGGGCTGAGTTAGGATCTCACAGCCCCCGGCTGCCTGTCCAATGCTGTCCTTCACTTCCCCATGACTTGGACAGGTTCCTTGTGTTTCTGTTTCTTCCTGTGTAAAACAGGCTTGGAGCTGTGAGCTAAGTCCTAGTGAGGTGGGGACAGGGTCTTACCCTGAGGTGGGAAGTGGCCGCAAAGCCTTCAGGGCAGGAAGAGCTCTGAGTGTAAGATCCCACCATCTACTGACAGCCCGTCATATCTGTAACTCTTGCAGGAGACTGGGGCCATGCTGGGGAACACACCGGGCTCCATCTTGCAGTCACACCCATGCCTCTGGCCCTACAAACCAGAGCATAGCGCCCAGCTGCTTCCCAAGCCATCGGGCCGGCCTGCCCTACATGGCCACCCCTAGCCGCCAAGCAGACAGGCGCCAGTGGGCCCATGGCGCTCAGCAGATGGCATGTGAGTGTTGGCAGAACCAAGCTTCCCACTGAGGCAGGAGCAGACTCGGGGTTGGGCTTGGGCACCACACGCCTGAACATTGGCTGCCCCATGCCAGTGACTGCTTAGATGACACATGGGGTCCCCCAGCCAGCCTCCGACCATCTGGCCCAGTGCACTCCTAAAGCCTGGCAAGTGGGAGTCCTTGACAGACTGCCCAAGGCTGGCGTGGAGCTCACGGTCCCACCCCTTAGCCTCCCAGTACTGTGCCCAATTAAGCCTTAGCTTTAGGAGGCTTAGGAGTTTGGGTTTTTACGTTTTGCGTATGTATGTATGTATGTATGTATGTATGTATGTATGTATGTATGTATGCATGCATGTATGTAATAGCTAATCCATACAGAAGTGTGCAAAGTAAAGGGGAAGGTCTTACAAAGTGTCTGTTGTGGGCAGGGTAGCTGTTCAGGCAGCACATCTGACTTCCTGTGTGTGCCTCCCCATATCTCTGACTTGTCCTGTTAGGGAGTGGGGGGGAGACCCCAGCCTTCTCCTATTTGTCCAGCTCTCTCAGTATTTCAGATACAGTGGTGAGCTCTCTGTGTGAGTTTCCTTACTGGATCCTTCAGCTGGCCCAGATTGGCCTGAACTCCTAGTCCTATTAGGCTTCCAGAGTATTTGAACTGCAGGTGTGTACAGCCACACCTGGCCAAGGTCGCATTCTTACTCCCGTTTTGTCAATGAGGAAATGAGATGAGAGGCTCCAAAGTAGAAATATTGAAAGTTTGAGGCCAGCCAGGACTGGCCATAGCAAAACTGTACCAGTAAAAATCTACCTAGGTCCAATGTGGTGGGGCACACTTGTAATCCCGCAGCTTGGGGTGTGTGTGAGTTGGAGCCCAGCCTGCGCTCCATGAAGCAGTTTCAAAAACTAAGAAGGAAGGGAGGGAAGAAATGAGGGATGGGATGAGAAATTTAGCAGTTTGCTCAGGGTTGATGAGCTAGGGAGAAAGTGAAACTGGGAATCAGGGACACGGGCTGAGAGTGCCAAGTACCCTCCCTCAAGTCCCTGAAGGGGACCTGCCACCCAGCACGAAGAGCAACCAACATGCATACAGCTCTGTCGTGGGCCTGACTCTCACGGATAGGCCCCTCTGCTTATGTGGCACGGTGTCCTTTTTACAGCTCACTTAGTCTGTCACCATCAGTAAAGGGATAGCAGATGTCAAAGGGCTCACAGCAGATCTGACTCCGGCTGCTATGGAGAGAACGGGCTGGCAATGGGACAAGGGCGGGGAGAAGGGGCAGCTATGCCAGCGAGAAGTGACAGAGGACCAAAGCAGGGAGGGGCTTGTCAGTACCCTTCTTCTCCTCCCCCTGCCAGGAGGAGAACCCGGGCTCTTCAAGTGGGCAGCAGCAGGTAGCACTGAGGGTCAGGTGCAGCCACAGGCCGCTGGACTCGGAGGAGGTTTCTTAGTCCACGCTGGCTCTCAACTCCATCAGAGTGCTGCGGAACAGCAGCAGTACGATATAATGATGCTGGTCCTGTGGGTGTATTAGGGAAACCCACATCCCCAACGCCAACAAGCCGAACCCCTGATGCCATTGGTGTTCCCCATGTTTCGTGCTTGCTTTGCTCATGATAAGAGATATGTGTGTTTGTTAATGAGCACGGTCAGAACTGGGAACTCCCAACCATGAGATCACTCCGTTCCTTGCACATGCCTCTTGCCTGGGTCTTGTTTGGCAAAGGTGGACTGCATGCCTGGCAGCAAAACTGTGGCATGCGTTTGCTGCTTCGTTTGCCCGTTGCCTTAGAAGACTGTTTTTGCAGTTAGCACCGATCATCTTTTGTGTTTAAAGTGCAGTGCCGAATGGGTTTGGGGTGCATGGAACAGGCCCTGGGGGAGGATTTTTCCTTTTCTTCTTTCTTGTACGTTACGTATCTTTCTGTGCATTCTTGCTGCAGCTACCACATACTCTGCTGGCCGAGAGCCTGGCCTAAGCTGGTGGCCAGAAGTGTCAAGAGGACATGGCTACAGGTGCTCTCAGTGCTGGCGGGGGTAAATCAGAACACCCACTTGGAAAACTGCCCGGCACTTTGGGTAAAACTGAAGATTAGCATGTCTGGATGATTTAGCAATTTGTCTCGTAGAGTATAAACCCAAAAGGAAATGTGTTCGTGGGCACCAAGAGGGGACATCTGTGGATGTCCCCAGCAGGGCCACTCTCAGTTGTCAAATACTGGAAGCAGCTGTGCTCAGCAGCACTGGGAGGGATGAGGTCCACGGCAGTGCAGGCTTCATCCTCTGACACAACATGGTGGAGTCCCATGCGTGCAGTCTGCAGAGAAGGACGCCAGACTGGGCACAGTGGCGAGCTGTCTGAGTGTCAATTTCTTTAAAACACAGAAATACTATAAAAGTATGTTTTTTGTCTTAATCCCGGGTATGGGGTTATGGGCTGCTTCAGACTGTCCGCAGCAGCTGACTATGATTTGCCTCATGCTATAGCAGGGGCATAATTTTGCCAGTGGCACATAGTTTCTGCAAGTGTG
Source organism: Mus pahari (assembly GCF_900095145.1). Classification (NCBI taxonomy): domain Eukaryota; kingdom Metazoa; phylum Chordata; class Mammalia; order Rodentia; family Muridae; genus Mus; species Mus pahari. Next base: position 2,403,255 of record NC_034590.1, on the reverse strand, counting down.
TGTGACATTTGGAATTCTGGGGACATTTCAGAGGGTCTGTATTAGGGCCCCAAGATACGGGTTGTTGGTTGTTCGTTCAGGTTGGTTGTTAGTTGATTGTTGGTTATTGTTGGTCATCTATTAAATAGTTGTGCACAAAGAAGAAACAGGAAGAAGAAATTAGATATCCTGATGGTGAAGATCAAACTTGGCCCGAGGAACTCGCCACCCCCCAGTCAGCAGGAAGCAGTTTAATGATAACGTCGCCCCCTTTCTCACCCCTGACTTTATTCAGGGGCTCTTTTCTTTCCCCTCTATTCCTTTTTCTCTCTTATCTAGTGTGTTAGGGGGTTGAGAGGGTGGGAAAGGATGGAGAAGGGTGGAAGGAAGAAGAGCCCATAAAGTAGTAAATGGCGCCTGTCACTCCAGGGCGTGGGGGCCGAGACAAGGGTTGCAAGTGCACGGCCATCCTAGACTGTAGAATAAGACCCCATGTCAAAAAGCGGAAGAAGTCAAGCATGCTGGTCCTCGCCTGTGATCTCCACACTCAGGGGAGAAGCGGGAGTCAGGACTTTGAGGCCAGCCTGGGCTGAATGAGATCCTAACTCAGAGGTGGAGGCAGGGAGCAAGATAATAAAAGAGCAGTAACTGCCAGCGCACACAGGATCTGCATGATAACACTCCCTAGCAGGCCATGATTCCATCTTCAGCCCCCAGCACACTCCTGAAAAAGTAGCAATAATGAACGACATGGGAAGCTGCAGAGCAGGCAGGAAGACACTGGCCCTGGAAGTCAGTCAGTCCCGAGGCTAATCTGGTTATGACAGACTAGGTGTCTACATATATGTAGATCGTACTAGATGGAAATTTTAGTGTCTTAAGGCATCTTGGTGTCGCCTGCCTATAGTAAGGCTGTGGCAGGATCTGTACAAGTTCAAAGTCAGACTAGGTTGTATAGCAAGACCTTGTCTTAAAAAATAAAATAAAAAATACAGCTCTCAGGAGACTGAAGGTGTTGGATCTCTGAGTTGGAGGTCAACCTGGTGTACAGTGATTTCTGGGATAAGAGACAGCAGGGAATTGGAGATTCATCTTTATACTGATATCCCCAGCAAGAAGACATGCATGGGCCAGTAAAATGTCCTGACGGGATTCTCATATTTCAATTCCTGGAATTGGTCACACGGTCAGCCTTAGGAACCTCTTGGGAGGTAGTAACCTCTGAGGAAGAAGGGAAGAGGCGTGAGGTGGCCTTTGACTAAATATTTTCTTTTCTTTTTTAATATTTATTTATTTATTTATTATATGTAAGTACACTGTAGCTGCCTTCAGACACTCCAGAGGGCATCAGATTTTGTTACAGATGGTTCTGAGCCACCATGTGGTTGCTGGGATTTGAACTCAGGACCTTTGGAAGAGCAGTCTGTGCTCTTAACCGCTGAGCCATCTCTCCAGCCCCTGACTAAATATTTTCAATCTTTGTAGCACAGCAGAAGCAACTGAGGAAGTTTGAAGTGGACCACACACACAGGGACACATGTAAATGCATAGTGTGTGTCCAGCCCCACCCCAGACCAAATCGGAGTACATGGGTGACATTTTTTCAGGAAACTGGTTGACCCACAGCAGGAGCCACAATTCAAGACCCAAATTGGCACCAGCATCCTAGACATGCAGGTCTTTGTGAACATACACTGACTTGTCTACAGCTCAGTGTCGCAGGAGCAACTGAGAGCCCCTTCCTGATGACTCCCCACCCCTCCCACCTGTCAGGGATTTTGCTTAGAATGGATTGGCACAGGAGGCAGTAGCCAGTGTGTGTACTGAACTAAGGAAGATGCTCTGTCTCACTCAGTCCCCCTTCATTTATGATTGCCTGCCTTCATAGAAGAAGAGACAGTTGAGGCTCAGAGACCTGCGTGTGGTTCCTTGGTCAGAATCATGGGAAAGAGATCACAAATCCAAGTCCTGGCTCATCCTCTATATTCAGCCTCCAGTCAATCTCTCTCTCTCTCTCTCTCTCTCTCTCTCTCTCTCTCTCTCTCTCTCTCTCTCTCTCTCTCTCTCTCTCTCTCTCTCTCTCTCTCTCTCTCTCTCTAGGGTTTCTCTGTGTAGCCCTGGCTGTCCTGGAACTCACTCTGTAGACCAGGCTGACCTCAAACTCAGAAATTCTCCTGCCTCTGCCTCTGCCTCCCAAGTGTTGGGATTAAAGCCATGCGCCACCATGCCTGGCTCTCTCTCTCTCTCTCTCTCTTTTTAAAGATTTATTTATTTATTGTATGTGAGTACACTGTAGCTGTAGCTATAGGTTGTGAGCCTTCATGTTATTGGGAATTGAATTTTAGGACCTCTGCTCGCTCTGGTCAACTCAGCTCACTCGGTCCCTGCTCACTCCAGACTCACCAGAAGAGGGTGTCAGAACTCATTACAGGTGGTTGTGAGCCACCATGTGGATGCTGGGATTTGAACTCAAGGAAGAGCAGTCAGTGCTCTTACCCACTGAGCTATCTCTCCAGTCCTTCAGCCTCCAATCTCTTAATCCCCTGGGATTGCAGAAGTACAACAGCAGGCCTGGCTACACAGGTCTATGAAGGAAGGACCCTCTCAGAGCCCCCAGACACCCCTGACCATCCCTTCTCTCTCTTGAGCAGCTCATCACACTTCGGGGCTCCATTCTAGAGGATGCCACTCCTACGGCCACCAAGCACGGGACAGGGCGGGGCTTGCCCCTGAAGGATGCACTGGAGTACGTCATCCCAGAGCTCAACATCCATTGCTTGCGTCTGGCTCTCAACACTCCCAAAGTCACAGAGCAGCTGCTGAAACTCGATGAGCAAGGGGTAAGCCAGGGGCTGAGGAGCCCCCACCTTCAGCCCCAGCCCCGCAGCCCCGTCTGTCTCCAGCTCTATGTTTATGTTTAGCAAGTAGCAAATTCACTGCGAAGCTAGACTGAGCAACAGGAGGGAGCCATCAGCACACTTGTAAGGGCCCCAACGCAGTGTCCTAGAAACAGCCTGGGAATGAGATTGACACCACAAGCTTCTGTGACAGAGCGGGAGAGGGGACCTGCGCCAGCACACGAACACACCCACTCTCTGCCATCTGGCCTGCTCGTTGCCCCTGGCATTGCTTCCGGACTTCCAGACGTGTGCAGACCCCGAGTAGCTGAGGTTTTGCTTTGGCACAGGCTCATCCCATGCCCAGTCATCTCCTGTAGGAAGCCAGTCCCAGCTCCCAGCTCTGCCTTAAGAACAGCACTGACTAGCCAGGCGGTGGTGGCGCACGCCTTTAATCCCAGCACTCGGGAGGCAGAGGCAGGCAGATTTCTGAGTTCGAGACCAGCCTGGTCTACAAAGTGAGTTCCAGGATAGCCAGGGCTACACAGAGAAACCCTGTCTCGAAAAAAAAAAAAAAAGAACAGCACCAACTGGCACAGAAGTAGAAAGACAGGTGACAGAGTGTGCACTCCCTGTGCTCTCTTCTCTGGGGCATGCCCGACACTGGTTCCTTCCCTGAAGGCTGTGCATTGAGTGAGTTCTCAAGTGGTCCCAGCAGCTCCTGGGCTTGGTGCTCAGGACGTCTCCCCCATGTCCCATTCCCTGGACCCTCCTCGAACCTGCTCTGCTCTTCCGCCCACACAGCTGTGCCGCAAGCACAAGGTCGGCATCCTGTACTGCAAGGCAGGCCAGAGCTCAGAGGAGGAGATGTACAACAACGAGGAGGCCGGCCCTGCCTTCGAGGAGTTCCTGGACCTCCTGGGTGATAAGGTCTGTCTGAAGGGCTTCACCAAGTATGCCGCTCAGCTGGATGTCAAGGGTAAGTGGGGAGCACCCAGGAGGCAGCGGCAGACAGAGCTCTGAGTCTAAGGTCATATTTTTCTGCGTAGTGACTTCCAGGTCAGCCAGGGCTACGTAGCAAGGTCTTCTCTCAAAAAATAGATAGCTGATAATGAATGGACAGACGGACGGATAGATAGATAATAAGTGGGGTCAGGGGGAGGCATCAGGTATTGCTTCAGGATGGAGCGCCTCCCTAACAGGCCCTAGAGTCCACCCTCAATGCCGCCACCACCACCACCATCATCATCATAATCTGTTAAGTAGGGGCCACTGAGATGTCAGGGAGCCATCCCTGCTTGTCTGCCTGACCAGCTCAGAGGTCTGGTGATGCCCACACGGGTGAAGGTACAGGCCAGTGGGAGGTCGGGGTGAACAGCGCCCTGACTCGGGAAAGCAGCAGGATGTGTTCTGGGGAGGTTGGAGGTCAGCCCTCATGTGTGACTCGGCGGTCGCGCTCCTAGGGGTATGCTCTGCACACTGTGCTGTGAGCATCAGATGTGAAGGCCTGGGCACAGCCTCGGGCACCTGGAGAGCACCCTAGAGCTCCACAGAACTGTGTGATATTTACAGATCAGGGACGATGGTGAGGGCCACCTGTCACACATAGAGAGCCTCAGGAGAATGTGTACTAAAAGACACCTTTTAAATGCCAAGCGTTTTAAGAGCGTGGCAGGCTGGCGAGGGTTTGTTGGCTGACAGTCAATTCTAAAGACACTCCGGCATGGTGGCTCATGCTCCAATCCAGAACTCAGGAGGCTGAATCGGGAAGACTGCATTTGATGCCAGCCTGGACTACATTGCTAGACTTTGCCTTTAAAAAAAAAAAATAATTATATAATGGGAGATTTCTTTTATATTTCTTTCATTTTTAAAGAGTGAATGTAAGTAAAAGCTTTTGAGTTAAAAACCAACAGATGGCCTGTAGGATACGCCAGGGACCCAGAGGCTTAGGGATGGTGGTACTAACTGCTGTTTCTATCCCAGCGGACTCCACGGGGACCCACTCCCTCTACACGACGTACCAGGACTATGAGATCATGTTCCACGTCTCCACCCTGCTCCCTTACACTCCCAACAACAGGCAGCAGGTCAGTGGTCCCCAGCTGGGGCACAGTTAGTCTCTAAGCATTCACCCTTCTCAAAACTGGTGGCCACCATCTGTCCAGGGATGGCTCTCTTGGGGTGGTCCTGTGAATCAGGTAGAGGTCTTGGAGACTCCTCTGTACCACAGTCATTTCCCTAGGAGTTCTGGACAACACTTACGTGATTCGATGTTTGTCTGGTACCACGTCCTCCTGCTGGTGCTTGCCACTCTGCTTACCTCCAGCTGACCATCATCTCCTTGCAGGGGTCTCTTGATTCTTCACCAGTTTTAAGGGTGAGGGGCGAGGCCGGACAGTAGTGGCGCTCGCCTGTAATCCCAGCACTTGGGAGACAGAGGCAGGTGGATTTCTGAGTTCGAGGCCAGCCTGGTCTACAGAGTGAGTTCCCGGACAGCCAGGGTTATACAGAGAAACCCTGTCTCGAAAAACCA
>NC_034590.1:2396612-2397892 GCF_900095145.1 Mus pahari | reverse complement strand
GAGGCAGGTGGATTTCTGAGTTCGAGGCCAGCCTGGTCTACAGAGTGAGTTCCCGGACAGCCAGGGTTATACAGAGAAACCCTGTCTCGAAAAACAAAAAAAAAAAAAAAAAAAAAAAAGTGAGGGACGAGTCAACAGAATTTACCTCAAACTCAAACCAGATTGGCACAAGCAAAGCTGGTTTTAGGTATGGCTGGATCATGAGGTTCAAACAGTCTGAAGAGTGCTCACCTCTGGCCAGATGCACACCTTTAATCCTGGTGCTCAGGAGGCAGAGGCAGGCGGATCTCTAGAATTCAAGGACAGGCTGGTCTACAGAACTTGTTCAAGTTCCAGGGCAGTGCAGATGAACAGAAAAGGAGCATCCTCGCCCTCCACTGTTCTTTGCAGGCTTCATTCACAGGTCTTCTTAGCGATGGCAGAGATACGCTCCACAGTCCGTGCTCTTGTCCCACCATTCAGCCACGCAGAGGAAAGCGACTGGGCCAGAATGAAATACGTGGCCACCCTGGAAAGGGTGAATGGTTCAAGGGCCAGGTGCTGGGAGATAACAGTAGACACCTATGGCCAGGGGGCCGCAGGAGACTGCAGATGTGACAGCTCCCTCCCTTGGGCACAGCAAGCCAACTGAGCCAGCAGGACAGTGGGACTACTTTCCAGTGGCTAGGAACCCAGAGTGCTAAGAACTTAGAACATAGGTTTTTGGTTTTGTTTTGTTGTTGTTGTTTGGTTTTTATTTGTTGTTGATTTGGTTTTGGTTTTTTTCATTTGTTAGGACAGATCACAATGTAATTTCAGTAGGCCAAAACTAGTCAAAATACAGGCTGTTTCCTAATAACACATTCTCAAGAGCATTGGCATCAGACTTAAACATAAATTTGAGCTCTTTGCCCCCTGCTTGCTGTGTGACCACAGGACAGTGATGGCACCTCTCTAGGCCACAGGTCCTTCCTCCACACAGCACAGTCCTGATGGATACTGCACGGGTGCTAGAAAAGATGCTTGCTTCCATGCACAGGCCCTGAGCACGAGGCAGCCAATACTTTTAGGAAGCAGGGGCCTGTTCCTGAATACCAGGGACTGGAGAAAGCTTGTTCTGCAAAGTCAAAATTAAAAGCAAGTTGGGGTCCCACCCTTTTGCCTTCATTCTTGTAGGACAGAAGGTAGGTCACTTTTTTGTTGTTGTTTTTTTTTTTTTTTTTTTTTTTTTTGGTTTTTCAAGACAGGGTTTCTCTGTGTAGCCCTGGCTGTCCTGGAACTCACTCTGTAGACCAGGCTGG
>NC_034590.1:2387683-2396601 GCF_900095145.1 Mus pahari | reverse complement strand
TAGCCCTGGCTGTCCTGGAACTCACTCTGTAGACCAGGCTGGCTTCGAACTCAGAAATCTGCCTGCCTCTGCCTCCCGAGTGCTGGGATTAAAGGTACGTGCCACCACGCCCAGCTTGGCAGGTCACTTTTAATTTCTCTGAACCAAGTTTTCCCATCTTATGAAAAACAGTCACATGAGTCACTGCCACTCAGGGTTTAGGGAAGGTTCAGCAAGGTCACGAATTTAAGATATGACTAGGAGGTAGGCCTCATATGGGGTCAACCACAGGAAGCAATTCTTGTAGTTAGCAACTTCATTTGTGCAGTTCAGATGCATAAAGAACTAGAGAGCTAACAGGCCCAGGGCTGGAGTGACAGCTCAGTGCTCAAGAGCACTGGCTGCTGTTCCAAAGGACCCAGGTTCAATTCCCAGCATCTACGTGGTGTCATTCAACTGTCTAACTCCAGTCCCAGGAGATCTGATACCCTCTTCTGACCTCTGAGGGCATTCAGCACACACATAGTATACGGATGTGAATGTAGGCAAAACACACATGCACATAAAAATAAAAAAAAAATTAAAATCTTTGGTGCTATACTTGACAGCACATGCCTTTAATCCCAGCACTAAAGACACAGAGGCAGGTGGATGGATCTGTGCAAATTCTATACTTCAGAACTTCCAGAATAGTCAGAGCTATATAGATAATCCTGTTTCAAAATAAATGAAAGAGAATTAGCAAGCAGGAGATTGCCCAGTTTAGTGTTTAAGGCCACTCAGGGCAATTTAGGAAAGCTCTCTCAAAATAAATAGTTAAGAACAAAACAGAACTCAGCAGTGGTGGCTAACTCCCTTTGTTCGATCAAGAGTTAGAGCTCATCCTCGGAGGTTTACTGAGTCTGGGTCCTAGCCTGGGCTGTGTGAGACCTGTCTTCCCTGCCCTCTAAGAAAGAACAAAAGGTGTGGGGGATGTCAGCTGTAGTCTTGGCAAATAAAGAAGACACCGTGAAGGCACCCATTCTGGAGATGGAAGCAGGGGGGAGAGGACATGGCTCCCAGGAGTGCAGGAGAGAGAGCCTCATAGCATTGGCCCTACCTGTGCATTCTGGTCAGATTCTGCCGTTGTCCATGTGGCCTGCGCACATCCAAGGTCTCCCACCTGGGTCCTCCTGCAGTAAATACGATTTGCCAAGCACTCTAGTTTGTCAAACTCTTTGCTAGGATCTAAGGGATTGTTGCAGGCAACGGTCAAAACAATGTCCCATTTTCTCATTATTGGCAACCTGAATGGGAAGAGATAAATGAGGAACAGGGAGGGAGAGCCTTTGTGTGCAAAATGTGGCCATAAATATCAGATAAGGAATAGGAAAAGGCAAAGAAAGGCATGCTGGGGCAGGACAGATCTCAGAGATTTGCTGTGGGTGACAGAAATCCCTCCAGGGAGGAAGGAGCAGCAGGGACAGCCATTCCCACTGTTTGCAAGAGGAGGCTTTCCTGGAATGTTTGAAGAGTATCCGGGCAGGTGTGGGAGGAGGACAGGCTGTGTCAGAGGCTGGGGGGCCACATGTGGGGCTTGTCCATTCCCCTGAATGAGAAGGAGCCAGAAGGGCTCTGAGCTTCCAGGGACAAGGCCTGACTCCGGTGCTCACATGCGCCCTCTGGTGGAAGTGGGCGTAGGAAGCCAGCAAGGCAGTCTGGGTAGGATTCTTAGAACTGACCTGTGACCCTTCCCTCCTCCCTCTCTGCTTCCAGCTGCTGAGGAAGAGGCACATAGGGAATGACATCGTGACGATCATCTTCCAGGAACCCGGTGCCTTACCTTTCACCCCTAAGAACATCCGCTCGCACTTCCAGCACGTCTTCATCATCGTCCGAGTCCACAACCCCTGCACTGAGAATGTCTGCTATAGGTACAGCTGCCAGCGTCCTGGCCACCACAGCCAGGGCCTGAGAGACAGAGGAGGATGTACCTAGTCACAGATCCCACCTCACCTCACTTCCTGCTCCCTGGTTCCCACAGGGCCCATTTTTGGGGAACTTTCTGAGTAATGGGAAACGGCCTCATCCTGGCTCTCAGGAAGATATGCTTGTCTATGCTGGTTCTTGGGCTCCTCACAGGAGGCTCAGCCAGGGCTTCCATGGTCCTGAAGGGAGCTTCATCTTCTGGAAGCACTCAGTTTAACATCTTCCCAGCTATAGAGGGGGAAAAAATGGATCGGGCTGGGGGTGTAGCTCAGTTCACAGAAAGCTGACCTAGCATGCACGGCGTCCCACGCTAGGGACCCAGTGTAGTGCGACGTAAACCCAGCACAGTGGTGCATTCTTATCATTCCAGTGTTTGGAAGGTTCAAGGTCATCCTCAGCCATGTATCAAGTTTAAAGTCAGCTGAAGTACTGGAGACCCTGTCTCTTGAGGGCAAGAGAGCAAGCAAGCAGCCACACATCACTGGGACATGAGCAGAAACTCTGTGGAAGCCCTCTGGCCTGGCTGCAGTCAGGTGCCCCTGGGGGCTCAATGCCTGGCCTGGCATTGTACGTGAGAACAGAGAGCTACTGGGGTAATGACCTAGAAGCAGACCCCAGTGATGCCGGGGGGAGGACACTCTCCAGGACCACCTACATGGGGGCCCTGCTTGTAGGTATTGTTGAGGAGGGGACAAAGTGTCACTATGTAGCCCAGGCTGTCTTCCAACTCATAATCCTCCTGGCTGAATGTCAGGGTGATAGGCATGTTGGAGTGGGGGTTTTAGTTCCCACATAGACATGTAACCTAGGCCTCAAGCCTCCTCTTTACCCTCTGCAACAGCAGGGCTTCCCCACGTTCGTGGCTGTCCCCAGAAGATAACAGGGAAGCCCTTGGAGACTAGGAGCAGGATAGAACTGGATCCTCTGAAGCACCCCAGGATCCTCTGGCCCAGGCCCAGACTGTGTGGAGCAGGTGTACTGTTTCCCATTGTTTGAACATGGTGTAAAATCCAAAGACTGCAGGAGAGCGAGTGGGCGTGCAGCTGCATCAGCCCCCTGCCCAGCTGTCCTTACCACGAGTGCTGCTTCTGTGTCTCTAGTCCATGTAGTGTTCCGTGTGTCAGCACAGGTGCTGGCTGGCTAGAGCCTCTGCTGTAGAGCCTAGGGGCTTCCACTCAGCAGTCTCCGAGATCTTTGCGTTCCAGAATTCTGTCGAGTGACAGTTTCCCATTGTCCTCCAAGGACAGGCATTTGGGACAGTTTGCTGGTGCCTGCACTTGAGTCTGCACCCATTGCAGTCACCGTCAAACATGGAGCTGTCTAGGAAATGGTTGCAGTAGAAGTGGGGGAGCAGGGGCCCCTGCCCATGTACACTGGTAGCCTTGGTCTTGCGAGAGCTGGCAGTATTTAATAGTATTGAACAGCATGCAACTGATGTGAGCTGCTGTGTGGGACGCATTGCCCAGTGACTGCCGGGGACCAGCACCATCAATCCTTGCCCTGGCCCAAGGCCACCACCCTGTTACTGGAACATTCTGTTGCAGTTGCAGGATGCTGGCTGGCACCTTAGACTCTGAACTGTTTCTCCACACCTGAGAGGTAGCCCGGGTGACAGAGGACAGATGCTCATATGTGCCAGGGAAGAGGAAGCAGCCTGCTTGTGCCTCAGAGGTCAGCAGGAAGGTTGAGGTAGCCAGGTGGCCCTTCTCCCCTCCCTCCTCAGTCCTTTTTACTTTGGCAGAGGAGTGGCACAGGATGGGGGAATCAAGTGCAGGCCATGTCCATGCCAGGCAAGACTTCACCACTGAACCATCGTTGTGTTTTGTTTCTGGGGCCTGATTTGTATTGTTTCTGTACACACTATCACATAGCCATGCTGGTCTCAGACTGGCCTCAAGCCCATAGTCATCCTCTTGCCTCAGCTTCCCGTGTACTGGAATTATAAACCTGAGCCACCATGATCAGCTTACTATGTCCAAGCACCCCTAAGTCAGGATTTCTCTGGGGCTTGGGGCTACAGTGGGTTGGTTGTTTGGTGTGCATGTGCATATGTGTTGTCTCCTGGATGCAGGCCTCACTCATGCTAGGCAAGTGCTTTACCTCTGACCTATAGCCCCAGCCACGCCCTTGGCTTTTTTGAGACAGAGTTTTGCTATCTAGCACAGGCTAGCCTGTAATTCAACTATATAGCCCAGGCTGGCCTCAAACATGTGGTCCTCCTGCTTCATAGGGATCCGCCACTGCACTCGGTGCTCCTCCCCTCTCTGCGCCTTCCTCCCCTACCTTGTGTCTCTAGTAGCCTACTCCCACCTCCCGCCCCTCCCGACGGCTCGGGCTTGGTCCCCAGGGTGACTTCTTCCTGACACACAGCTCTTCCAGGGATTTTTGGGTTTGGTGGTGGTGGTGGTGGTGGTTTACAATTTAATTTTAAAAGACTTTTATTGTGCAATATTTTAAACATTCTGAAAAGAGCAGAAAATAATGGGTCAGACACCCGTGTGCCCCGCCAGCAGATTTAACAGATATTAGCATTTTGCCTTCCTTGCTTCACTGTTTCCTCTTTTCTTGATTTTTAAAGAAAGTATTACTGATACAACCTTACCAATCCCATGGCACCCACTCTGCCCGACCCAGTGCCTCCTCCAGCTGTGAGAAGAACACGGAGGCCAGCCTGCCCCGCCCTCGCTCCTGGCCCCATGTGTGCATGTGTGTGTGCGTGCGTGTGCATGTACTCATGGGTCATGTAGCTCAGGCTGGCCACAAACTCTGGGTCCAAAGATGGCCTTGGACTCTTGCTTCTTTCTCCTCCTCACAAGTGCCAGCATTACAGGCGTGTGCCACCATGCCTGGCTAGCACATCAGAGGACCTTGAAGGCCTGGGGATCCCTACTCCAGGCACCATGCAGACAGTAGTTGAATTCATAACTGCACATGTCCTAGAAGCTCCTGCTGAGCTCTAGAGGATAAGGAGGCCTGGTGGCCACACATCTTCTAGTTCTTGTCTTTTGCCATTTCTTTTTTTTTTTTTTTCCATTTCTTAATGGCCACCAGCATCTTCCCTGAGCCTGAGGGTTATAAAGAAGCACAGCCCTCGAGCTAAAACTGGGGGACCAGCTGTTGCTGGTGTCCAGAGCCTTCAGCAGCTTACAGCCTCATGACTTAAAACCATGAGTCAGGATGGTGAGGAAAGCCAGTCTGTCAGTAAGCAAGTGAGTGCCAGGGGAAGTTGCAGAGCTCTCCCTGTGAGTCAGCCACTCCCTTGGAGTTGAGACAGCCATCCTGATTGACCTGGCTGGGGTACGGTCACTATCCTCTGTGGTCACACATCCATTGCTTATTGGTGGAAATCATTTTCTTCTCCCTGTGTCTATCCACATACTTACTTTAGTTAGTAACGAGTTCCTGGGCTGGTGCTGGAGAAGCCACTGAGCGCAGATTGTGTGGTCCTCTTACTCAGGAAAGGACACTGCCTCAAATGATGGAGATGAAAGGCAGGGATGAGGCCAGTCTTTGGGGCCCCACGGTTGCTCATCTCCTGCCCTTGCTCAGTGCCATCAGAGGCGGCCACAGATATTGCAGATGTATCTCAGTTGTGGAGCCAGAGAGAAGCCGAAGCCGCTACTGCCACCACCAAGGACTTAGCAGAAGCCTGGTAACAGACTCACAGTGTGGATGGCTGAGGAGACTGCTGGGAACATGGGACACGGGACAGCAAAGAACCAGTTCTGCCCACCCCACAAATCAAGGGGCATGAGAGAAGTTTCTAGAAGCTTGTGGGAGTTGTAGCCCTGGGAAAGCAGCCACCTAGTAAGAGCTGTGGCTGTGAATAAGGTATCAGAACCAGAGCCCAAAGCCCCGCCACTATCATGGCCAGGCAGGAAGGAAGGGAGAAAGGTGAGTACAGTTGTGTATAGCAGCGGGGACACACTAAGGGAATATGACCTCAGTTGGTTTAACTACTGCATGGGCATTATAGGGCTTGCTTATACCCCGTCTTCAATAGACAGTACAATACATGCATGAAGTAACATAGTATAGATGGCCTCTCCTCACGTCACTAGGTTGCACATTGGGGCACCCCAGCATCTTTCCTCTTACCAGTGACTCCCGTTGGCCAAACTCACTTAGAAGCCTGAGCCTGTGGGACCCCTGGTATAGAGGCCTTCCTTCTCCTAGACCGTGGTGGATGAGAAGTGTGAGATACCTCTGGGGCCATGTGTGGTATGTCCCTGCCTGAGCTCTGACCCCGGGCTTGCCTCCTTCTGCATGTACTCTTTTCCACTTAGGCTGTCCCACATGCTGTTCCTTCTGTCTGCTGTGTCTTCCCCGAGTCTGAGGTCTTAGCTGTCGCTCCCTCAGCCCCACCCCCACCTCCAGAGGCTACTGTCCAAGCAGGAGCTCTGTCCTGCCCTGGACCACCATTCTATCTTTGTCAGTGTCTGTTCATATGTGTGCTCAGTCAGAGTTGTAGAAAGACCAGAATCGCTGTATGCACAAAGCTGAGAGGAGCATCCAGGAAACCCCTGTCAAACAAATGGATGAATGTTACACCGTTCCCTATCCAGATGCAGGAGGGTGCTGTAGAGGCCAACCAAATGCCTACAGGCATTGTACTGTGTTTGAGTTGCATAGGGTATTGAATAATCTGTAGTCCACTTATTTATTTTATTTATTCTTCTGAGAAAGGGTCTTGTGAATCCCAGGTTGGCCTCCAGCGTGCTGTTCAGCTAAGGATGATCTTGGATTCCTGGTTCCTCTGCCACTGCCTCCTGAGCTTTTGGATTATAGGCATATGCCACCACACTACCTCCAGATTTTAAAAATCTTTGTTGATATGATTTGCAAAGTATATTAGTATCAAGTAAGTTAAGAAAGAAAGAAACAAACAAACAAACTAAATTGCACACACGTATTCCACAGCCAGCCAGCTAGCCCGACACTGATGGTATGCAGCAGGAACGGCAGCTCTGACCTCTACCTTACACCAGTGGCTCTCAACCTTCCTAACGCTGCGACCCTTTAATACAGCTCCTCATGTTGTGGTGACCCCAACTATAAAATTATTTTACTGCTACTTCATAACTATAATTTTGCTCCTGTTATGAATTGCACTATAAATATCTGATATGCAGGGTATCTGTCATGAGGCCTCTGTAAAAAGAGTCATTCATCACCACCACCGCGCCAAGGGATCTCAACTCGCAGGTTAAGACCCTTCCCTTTGAGTCAGCTCCTGTCCAAGCCTGTCCCAGATTTTCCTCACCCTCTTAGGAGCAGGTGGCTCTCCCCGGGGCTGAGCCATCCCATTGCAACTCAAGAGCACAGAGCACAGGTTTCTCCATCCATCCCATACTCACACAGTTCAAGCCCTCATTCTGGGCATTGCCCAAACTGTATCACATGATAAGTGGAGAAGGGCAGGAAGCTTGCCTCTGACTCGGACATTAGAGAGGACAGAAAGTTGTTTGGTAATTTTTTCTCCCAAATTGTAATCTAATACATAAAATGTAAAACAAGAGTAAATGAAATCTGGAGCCTGTAGCTGTAATCCCAGCACTCAGGAAGTTGAGATGGGGTGTCTCAAGTTCAAGGTCAACTGGGCTTCATAATGAGACTGTCTCAGAAAACCAAGGTTGGCTGAAGATGCAGCTCTGTGGTAAATCTCTTGTTCTGTATGTGAAAGCCCCAGGTCTGATCTGCAGCATTCTGTGTGTGTGTGTGTGTGTGTGTGTGTGTGTGTAATATATATAATATGTTAAAACATGTTCTTTAACTTTCCAGTCTAATTAGCAATTTACTGATTAGATAAATGCTTCCATTCATAAAGAAGAAGCCCCAGGGCTGGGGTACAATAGGCTCAGTAGCAGAGCATGTGCCTAGCTCCATGGTTCATTTCCAGCATGGCGCACAGGAGGGAGACAAAAAACATCTTTCTTTTCTTTTCTTTTCTTTTCTTTTCTTCCTTCCTTCCTTCCTTCCTTCTTTGTCTCTCTTTTTTTTTATGGTTTGGGGTAGTCAGAACAGGGTTTTCCTGTGTCACCCTGGCTGTCTTGGAATTCACTCTTAGACCAGGCTGGCCACACCTAGCTTGCCATCACCCTGGCTAGAGACAGTCATAAGGAGCCCAGGCCAACCTTGAACTCCTGATCCTTCGTCCACCTCCCGAGTGCTAGGGTTGCAAGTATATATAATCCTATCTGTTTTAAGGAGTCGCATTTTTTTTTTACTCCTCTAAATGGTTTCTCCCTCCTCAGCATGGCTGTGACCCGATCCAAAGATGCTCCTCCCTTTGGCCCCCCAATCCCTAACGGAACCACATTCCGCAAGTCTGACGTCTTCAGAGACTTTTTGCTAGCCAAGGTAATTAACGCTGAGAACGCTGCTCACAAATCCGACAAATTCCATACGATGGCCACCAGGACCCGTCAGGAGTACCTGAAGGACCTAGCTGAAAACTGTGTCTCCAACACCCCCATTGACTCCTCCGGCAAGTTCAACCTCATCTCCCTGACCTCCAAGAAGAAGGAAAAGACGAAGGCCCGGGCAGGAGCCGAGCAGCACAGTGCTGGGGCCATTGCCTGGCGGGTAGCAGCTCAGGACTACGCCCAGGGCTCAGAGATTGACTGCATTCTGGGCATTTCCAATGAGTTTGTCGTGCTCTTGGACCTGCGCACCAAGGAGGTGGTCTTCAACTGCTATTGCGGGGACGTCATCGGCTGGACCCCAGACTCCTCCACAATAAAGATCTTCTATGGCCGAGGGGACCACATCTCTCTACAGGCTGCAGAGGGGTCTGTGGAGGACATCAGGGACATTGTCCAGAGGCTAAAGGTAAGAAAGTGGGCCCAGCAGTGGGTGCCTTGCATGTTTGGCAGAAGGTTCCAGAAGTATTGTAGTGCCTAACCTGGCCCAGGCAGTCAAGTGTAACATGCCCTAAGAATCAATCAATTAATATCTCTCTCTCTCTCTCT
>NC_034590.1:2349609-2387528 GCF_900095145.1 Mus pahari | reverse complement strand
CACACACACACACACACACACACACAGGACTCTGGTTGCCCATCCCTTCACCTCAGAAAGACAAAACATACAAAACAAACAAACAAACAAACAAACATGTTCATTGCCCGTGAAAGTCAATAGAACATGTAAGTCTAAACTTACTCTGGAAGTTTAAGTGGAGCTGGACATGTAAGAGCATTTGACAAGGCCCTGCATTCAGCTCCCAGTACTGAAACTGAGAGAGCTTTTCTCTGGGAGACTTAAAATATCAGGGGGGTGGGGTGCAGCAGTGGAGAGGCGGGCGGCTCAGAGGTTGAGACTGTGTACTGCCCGGGCAGCTCACAGCTACCTGTAGCTCCAGCTTCAGAGGTTTCCGTGTCTCTGGCCACCCTACATTGTCATATGCATGCCTGCCCAGAGACATGCATGTTTACAGAAGCGAAAATTAAATAAATAAAAGGTTCTAGGTCAGGTTGGGCTAACCTGTGACTCTTGAGCCACACATAACCCAGGATAGCTATGAATGTGGCCCAGCACATTTGTAGACCACACTACCACGTCAAATATCAAAAGGTTGGCTACCCCAGTCTAGACCATTAAAGTATAGAGGAGGGGCAAGGAACATAAAAAATAATGAGTAAGTACAATGAAGGAAACAGACGTAATTGTATGGCTGGATTCAGTTCATACTAGTAGTCACAGTAATCATGAATGGTTTAACTTTCTGTATTAGAAGACAAGGACATAAAATATGGTAAAAACTGTGTTCTAACCAGGCTTGCACACCTTTGATTCCAGCACTACCAGGGGGCAACAAGGAGATCTCTATGGATTCAAAGCCAGCCTGGTCACACAGTGAGTTCCAGGACATCTAGAGCTAAACTGTCTGAAAACAAAACAACAACAAAGTTCACCGAGTAGGAGTATAGCTTGCTGTTAGACTGCCTACAGCACGTTCAAGACCCTGGGTTTCATCTCCAGCACCATAAGGCAGGGTCAGAGTAAGGGCTGAAAAATCTTCCATTCCTTCCTGGTGGACAACTCAACCCTTGGCCCAACCAAGAGTGGTAGATTAGCAACAAATGGGTGGTAATGACAGCCTAGAACAGTGTTGAGAAGAGCTGAGGTTGGTACCTGAGCTTCATCATGTACTGAGGTCAGCAGTAAGCTTCATAGAGAGCGTGCCCAGGTCAGTGCTGAGGCGGTGGTCTTCGACAGGCTTGGTGGCAGCATGCCACATTCCACAGTAGTTAAGAGGACAGGGTTGGGCTGGAGAGATGGCTCAGTGGTTAAGAGCACTGACTGCTCTTCCAGGGGTTCTGAGTTCAATTCCAAGCAACCACATGAAATGGGATCTGATGCCCTCTTCTGGTGTGTCTGAGGACAGCTACAGTGAACTCACATACATTAAATTAATTTAAAAACAAATCCTGGGGAGAGGGGATGAAGAGTAAGAGGCACAACTCANAACTTGTTTCTAACTCATTAGTCACAATGTTATCCCATGGCCACATGGAAAAGCTAAAGGGAGAGCCAGCCCTTAGCTGTCAACAGAGCTGTGCCAGAGGAGGCGAGAAGGGAGGGGCGTGCTGGGGAGATCTCTGCAGACCCGGACCTCAGGGACCACTGGTATTTTAAGACTTGTTTGTAAAATAAATTACATANTGTAGGTGGCCTGTCCAAAATACACACAATATTTTATCTACAAGCTGTAGCCTAGATTGGGCAGGTGTGGAGCTATTCTAACTCACATCCCAGCCTTATGTCCCTTGTCCCTTGCCGTTTCTCNTGGCCATGTGCTCATGGTCCGCGTCTTCTCATGGCGGCCTCCTCCTCTCTTGGTCTCCTTTCTTCCCCTCTGCTCTCTTGAGAGCTGAGACCCCTCCCTCNATCCTCAAGTCCCACCTTTCTCTCCCCACTGTCCAATCACAGGCTCTAGCCTTTTATTAACCAATTAACGTTAAATTGGGGAGCAGGGTTTATGGTTTTTTGTTTTTTTTTTAGGACAGTTATGGTGTACTCATAGATAAAATGAATAAATAAATCTTTAAAAGAAAGAAAGAAAGAAAGAAAGAAAGAAAGAAAGAAAGAAAGAAAGAAAGAAAGAAAGAAAAGAATCCTGTATGATATGCAGGAATCCTGTATGATATGCAGGGTTTTGTCTCATTTTATTACAGGGGGTTTGTTTCATATTATTACATATATGATACAAGAGTTTTAAAGGTTCAGTGACTTATGTTGCCTAAGTAAGCGTCCTTGACCTAGTTGGCCATGACCTCACCCAGTAGCAGCACTCTGTTAAATTCAGGTGGCATTGATTAAACTCCAATCTCAGCTTCTCTGACTTCACAATTCATACATCTTCATGAAACCACTGTCACCAGTGTGCCTGTCTCCCGACAGGAAATGAGGTTCTGTTCACAGCACCACCCATCCAAACATACCTGGTCTCGTATGAGCTGGGTAGCCAAGCAGGGTTGGGCCTGGTCAGTACTCAGGTAAGAAAGGGTAAGGTCTGAACCCCGGGGTCTCCATCTGTTTGATCTCATCTGACTGTAAACTTAAGTTTAGGAAGGCTTACAGTAGGCATTGAGTAAACTGATCAATGATTGATTTGTCAAGTGAGTTGTGCGTGTGACATTTTGAAGTCCTCATACCAGCTCAGATGCTGTTCTTCTCTCCATATGATAGATGAATAAACTACGGCTCGCAGAGGAACAGGTATTCACGTGCGTCCGTATGGCCTGCAGGTAGCAGAGCTGTCCTCTGATTCCAAGTTGTTCTGACTCAGAGCATTCTAGATCCCTACACAGGACGGGTCTCCAGCTGCTTCCTCAGAACCCTCCCGGGGCTGCCCACGTGACCCTGGAACCAACCCTCACAGTCACTGCAAGCTGTGGTTTCTCCCATGCTCCCATGCTTCCTGTTTCAGTAAAGGCCAGGGACCCCTTGTTCTCACATCCACACTCCATCTGTCAGTGCCACCTTCCAGCAGCCTGTAGCTGCCTCCCCCCACTCCCATGCCTACCCCCTAGCACAAGCCACCCATGGCTCGGGATTTGGGAAGAGTTAAGACATGCTCTCATTGTGTTGCCCAGGCTAGCTTCAAAGCTGTGGTTTTTCTACCTTAACTTCAGGAATGCCGAGATTGCCAGCCTGTTCCACCATGCCTAGCCTCTCCTGAGTTATTGCAGGAGCCTGCACACATATGTGTGCATGGTGCATATACACAGATGCACACACAAAGTGAGGCCTGTGTGACCTGGCCTGCTCCATGCTGGGAAGTTTGTGCCTCCAAGAACAATGCCACCAAGTGGAAGCATGTTGCATGAGACCAGCTGATAAATGTCCCCAGCACTGCAGCCACCACGCCCCCCACTTACTGCCACACTCAGGGCATTGTGCAGGTCAGACAAACTCGTGGTCAAAACAGCAAGGGTTTCTATCATGTTATACATTTACCCTGAGTTTAACCAAGGCTCTGCCCACCCCTCTTCTAGCCTGGGGCCTCCAGCTGTCCAGACAGCCTTCCATACCTAGAACGTTACTAGTCTGGATGGCAGAATCCAAAAAGACCCATGCAGCTTCACACCGGCTACTAAGTGTTCACCCAGGCTTTAGTGAGGGAGGCTGAAGTAGGAAAAACAAAAATCTAAGGAAAGAATGGGCAGTGAGAGACCCTGCTTCAAAATTAAAGTCACAGAGAAGGCTGGGGGCACTGGGGAGATAGCTCGGTGGAAACACGTATAAAAGTGTGAGGACCTGAGGTTTTATCTCCAGCATCCCACACAAAAGTCCATGCTTGGCCGTGTGGGCCCCTCACTCTAGCACTGGACATGAGAGACAGACAAGTCAACAGGGTCCTCTGGCCACTGTCCTAGCTAAAAAGCAGCAAGCTCCAGGCTCAGAGAAAGACCAGCGTCAAGGGGGTACTGCAGAGATCCAGAGAGGACTCTTGATGCCTTCTGTGTACATGTACACACACGTGTCTGGGGACAGACACGCGCACATACCACATTCACACGCACACTCCACCAGTGAGGAGTTGAAGGTGCCATCCTGTGGTTAGGCTCAAAATCAGTCAGTCAGTCAGTTAATTAATACCCCAACCGAAAGGCTAGGCTGCTGACTGCACAGTTTGCACAGCTGACTACAGTGGGCTGAGAGGTGACGGAGGAAGCAGGGATATTTGGAGAGCACCGCCCATGACTACTATACTCTGAACACATGCTTCCTGCCCAGAGTCCAGGCTGGGATCCTGGTATCACCTGGAAGGCGAGTGGCACTCGCCAGTCCCTCTGAGAGGGGACTGATTGGACAAGGGTCTTTAGAGCCCGCCTCTGAGCCCAACAGCTGAGACTCATCCCACCCACTGCCCACAGGTGATGACCAACGGCTGGGAGACCGTGGATATGACCCTGCGGCGGAATGGGCTGGGGCAGCTGGGCTTCCACGTGAAGTACGACGGCACAGTGGCTGAAGTGGAGGACTATGGGTTTGCCTGGCAGGCTGGCCTCCGGCAAGGCAGCCGGCTGGTAGAGATCTGCAAGGTGGCTGTGGTGACACTAAGCCACGACCAGATGATCGACCTGCTGCGCACCTCCGTCACTGTGAAGGTGGTCATCATCCCACCTTTTGAAGACGGCACTCCCCGAAGGTAAGAGCATCACCCTGAGAGGCAGGCAGAGGCCAAGATTGGCAGCCTCCAAATGGCCCAAGACCTCAGTGAAGGAACCTTATAAGTCAGTGTTTCTCAAGCTTCTAACGCTGCGATCCTTTAATACAGTTCCTCATGTTGTGGTGACCTCGAGCCATAAAATTATTTCTGTCACTACTTCATTTTTTTATTAGATATTTTCTTTATTTACATTTCAAATGTTATCCCCTTTCCTAGTTTCCCCTCCGAAAATCCCCTATGACTCCCCCCAACCCACCCACTCCTTCTTCCTGGCCCTGGCTTTCCCCTATACTGGGGCATAGAACCTTCACAGGACCAAGGGCCTCTCTTCCCATTAATGACCGACTAGGCTATCCTCTACTACATCTGCAGCTACAGCCATGAGTCCCACCATGTGTTTCTTTGATTGGTGTCTGGGTTTGGTGATGGTTTATGGGATGGATGCCCAGGTGGGACAGTCTCTGAGTGGTCACTCCTTCAGTCTCTGCTCCACACTTTGTCCGTCGCTACTTCATTACTGTAAGTTTGCTGCTGTTAGGAATCATAATGTAATATCTGTGTTTTTCAATGGTCTTAAGCGACCCTGAGAAGCAGGTTCCGGGTTGAGCACCGCTTTGATAAGCCCTGTAGGAACTGGTTCCCCAGCATCTGTAGGTACAGTAGAAGTCATGTTCTCTAGATGGCGCACAAAGCGTGAAGCAGAAGGACACGGGGACATGTATTGGGTTCCCTGGTACATGCAAGCTAGGTATGGAACAGTGGACAGGGCAGCATAAGCCCTTTGTGTTCTACGGGAAGAGACAGACTGCAAGTACATACACAAGGTTGGGGGGGGGGGGCGTGCCTGGAGTCCCAGCACTGGAGAGGTAGAGGCAGGGGGATCATTCAAGGCCAGGCCCCTCTGTGTTGTATCAAGTTGACAGACAGCCTCAGCTACATGAGACCCTGTCAGAAACAACAGCCACAGAGCAAACAGAACCAAGCCAAGCTATCCAGGCTGACCCATGACAGAAGCTCTGCTCTGGCCAGCAGCGGCTGCCGCAGTGGCTGTGTGCGTGCGTGCCCTTAACACAGGACAAGGGTGCCGTATCCCCTGGAGCTGGAGTTCCAGGTGTTTGTGAACCACCTAACCCTGTGCTGGGATCTGAACTCTGATCTTCATGATTAAGCAGCAAATGCACCTAACCACTGAAGTGTCACCCTAGCACTCTGCTGTGTTATTTACACAAACAAGTGCAAGTCCCCTATCTACTCGGTACAGATGCCCCTGCCCAGCCGTGACCATTTCAGTCTGCAGTTAGTTTACCTGTGTGGATATCAAAGATGCCAAGTACCCAAATAATAAATGGCCCAGACTCCAAGCCTGCATATTTGGAAGATTCCATCAGGGCTGGATGTGGTAGTGCTACCTTTAATCCCAGCACTCAGGAAGCAGATGCAGGGTGGTCTCTGTGAGTTCAAGGCCAGCCTGTTCTACACAGGGCCAGGGCTGCAGAGTGAGCTTCTCCCACAGACACCAAAAAGAGGAAGAAGCCATAGAGTGGGGTGTAATACATGACTACTACTCCAGCTCTCAAGACACTGAGAAAGGGAACACTGAATCCAAGGCCAGACTGGACTGAAGAAAGGTCCCGTCTCAGGAACGGGTGGACGGGGACAGTCAGGGGCTTTGATTGGCTTTGAGGCCAGTTCCACATGAGGGAATCCACCCTGGCTTAGAAGGCCTGAGGCCCCACTAGAGAATGCTACTGCTGTTGTTTGCCAAGTAGGCATGGTGTGTCTGTCAAAACATCTTCTAAATAACCCCATTGGTGCCTCTGGGTAGTGGCACTGTCAGCTTTGGTCACAGAAGCCTCTTTCTTACAGTGGACAGTGGTGACCGCAGACACTGGTCACAGTACAGAGGATGCATGGCTGCTGGATGCTCAGACATCCTCTCCAAGGCTCAGAGAGTGTGGAAGAGAGTGGGCAGAGAGTGGTATGGCGTGCAGACTTCTGGGATGGCATGGGTACTGCTTGCTTTGGTTGGTTGGTTGGTTGGTTGTTTTAGGTTTTAGGTTTGTTTTGTTTTGTTTCCTTAAGATTGGCTCTCACTATATAGCCTTGGAATTCTATATAGACCAGACTGGCCCACCTGCCCCTGTATCCCTAGTGCTGTTTAAAGACATGTGCCAGCAGTCCAGCTCAGTTTTTAGCTGTTGTGGCTGTGTGGGCATTGGCAAGTTCCACAGTATATGAAAGGTCATATACTGGAGGCTCATTTGGTAGAATGCTCATATAACATGTACAAGGCCCTGGGTTCAGTTCCCCCAGCACGGCATGAACCAGATGTGGTAGCATGCACCTGCAACCCAGCACTCAGAAAGTAGAGGCCAGAGGACCCAGAATTCAAAGCTTGAGCTTAGTTACTGTCATTCTCAGTCAGTCACTCACTACAAGCGATACAGCTCTGGACTGGGTCTCCCCAGCATAGCAACGCCTGCAAAAATAGATCTTTATACTCCCCTGTTGTAAAATATAAATGCGGTAGCAGCAGCGTGCGGGTGTAAGGGGGTGCCTGGGGGGCCCATGCCAAGGTGTTCCCCTGAGAAATCAAGCCATGCGACAGACCTGGTATAAAGAAGGTTTATTTGGGGGGTGGGGGGCGGGGCAGGGCGCCTAAAGAAGTAGCAGAGGCAGACGGACAGCAGCAGAGCTATGAAGGCAGAGACAAGGACAGGAAAGGCCGAGGGAGAGATGGGAATACGTGGGAACAGAGGGGTGGCGAGCGGGCAGTCCTTTTTATTCACTGCTGCACCTAGATCATACCTGGCTGCAGCAGGCAATGACATAAGCCACCACTAGGTCCCTGGGAGGAGCCAAGCAGAATTGCCTATAAGCCAACCTCCACCCCCACCCCTATAATTTCAGAAGTGTCTCCCAGGTTGCTCTCACTGCTCTAATAGGAACTGCTTAAAGCCTGTGACAGTCCTACACTAGTCACTTTGTCTAGGGTGAGAGGCGTTCCTGATTGGTTGGGTGTGGATCACATGCTCGTGCCCAGCATCCAGGGGTGAGGTCTGCCTGGCTCAGAGCACATAGCAGTTCTCGGGCTATGTGGCCTTCCTCCTCCTCCGCCAGCCTGGCCTGTCTGGTGATTGTCAGGGGGTTGTGTCCCTACTGTTCCCTACCCGGTGCCTGGGGCTCCTGATCCCCAAAACAACCGTAAGGACCGCTGAACATCAGCTCTGCCATATGGACAGAAAGGCAGAAAGGTACCCTGCGTAGGGCCTGGGACGTGAACATGTCCTCAGGTCCTGTGACACGGCTCTGTAGCAGCCATGCCTGAGTGTCTCAGGCCAAAGGACATTGGGATGAGACCCTCTGGACCTGCCTCTCAGAGCTCAGCTCCTGTGTTCTAAGAGGTGGATATTTTTTTTTCCTGAGCTCAGCCTTCTGTACGCTCAGGCTCCCTCCCATGCTGCGTGGCACACTGTGTGACAGAGGCAGCAGAGCTGCCAGCCCAGCTTGGATGCCCATGCCCCAGGATGGATCTCTGCACTATGGTGCATGTGCCAGCCAGACACGGGGCTGCATCTATTTCCAGGGTTCTGGGTTTCGTGTGCTTTTCTTTTTCTTTCTTTCTTTTTTTTTTTTAAACCACCTTGCAAAGTAGGTCACCTGCTTCTCTTCTAGCAGCATTTGAGATTCTAGGGAACAAGGCAGAGACTGTCCTTGGATTTTTGAGGACATTGGCTTTTCCGGCCCAAAGTACTGCTTGGGGTATTAGGAGGGACTGATTCATTTAGAACACTGGCTGATTAGAGGCCTGGGCCAGAGAAAAGGGAGGGGCCGAAGAGAAGCCAAGACCTGGGGGAAAAAGGAGATTCAGGTCTAGCAGTAATAGTCCTATGTAAGCTTCAGGCCCTAACCTGAAAGATGCCACTCAGGCTTTAAGATGAATCACCATGATTTGGAGTTGGCCCACTATTAACCAGACAGCCGGTCCCTCTTAAGCAAAAGGCCTGTGTGCTAGTGGGCCCAGACCTTATAAGTAATAAACTTGTTCTTCCAGGGGGTGGCCAGAGACCTATGATATGAATACTTCAGAACCCAAGACGGAGTTGGAAACCACCACCCCTGGGGGCCGACCCCCCTATCGCAGCAATGCTCCCTGGCAGTGGAGTGGGCCCGCCTCCCATAACTCTCTGCCAGCCACCAAATGGACCACCCCTGCTACTCCTGGTCATGCCCAGTCCCTGAGCCGACTCCCGAAGCAGACACCCGTGGTGCCCTTCCGCGAGTCTCAGCCACTGCACAGCAAGAGGTAAGGACGCCCAGGACAGCACTGCTGTCTGCTATTCCTCACCTCTCTCTCTCTCTCTCTCTCTCTCTCCAACCCTTGCTCTTGCCCTTCCTCCCTCAGTCATTTTCCATTTTTCTTTTTCTTTTCTTTTTTAGATTTTTTTAAAAAGATTTACTTATATATGTGAGTACACTGTTGCTGTCTTCAGACACACCAGAAGAGGGCATCAGATCCTATTACAGGTGGCTGTGAACCACCATGTGGGTGCTGAGAATTGAACCCAAGAACTCTGAAAGAGTACCACTGAGCCATCTCTCCAGCCCTCGTTTTTGGATTTTTGAAACAAAGCTTGTCTGTGTAGCTCTGGCTGTCCTGGAACTCACTCTGTAGACCAGGCTGGCCTTGAACTTAGAGATGGGCCTGACTCTGCCTCCAGAGTGCTGGGATTAAAGGCATGCACCATGCCTGACCATTTTCCTTTCTTACCCCTCCATCTCCATCAGTTCTCCCCTTCATTCCTTCCTTCTCTCCCCACTCCTGGGCTGGCCCAAGGGCCCCAGGACGGGATAGAAAGCTCTCTATATGAGGTTGGAAAAGGGTTTTTTTTCCAAGACCAACAGTAGAGCCTGCAAGACTAGCTTCTCGGGCTGGCAGTCACCTCAGGGGCTTGGATATTGGTATTTAGTTTATACTGTTTTGTGTCTGTGGATACAGAGGGTTGAACCTCGGCCCTTTGGCATGCTGGGCAAATGCTCTCCCATTGAGTACATCCTCAGCTCACTCTCCTTTCTTTAGAACAGGATCTCGCTATGTTATTCAGACTATCCTTAAACTGAAAAACTTCCTGCTCCACCAGACCTCTCAGTAGCCTGGATTACAGGCCTGGACCCCAGGCCCAGCTTAGATACTCACTTGGATACACTATATATTAAAAGATGACACATGCCGGGCATATGGCCCTCAGCTTTGCCCCCATTCTACCAAAAAAAAAAAAGACAGGCAAGGCAGCGCACACCTTTAATCCCAACACTTGGGAGGCAGAGACAGCTGGATCTCTGTAGTAAGAATTTTGGAATTTTGGTCTCTTTTTAAAAAACACTATTATAAAACGATATGTTAGCCGGACAGTGGTGGCGCATGCTTTTAATCCCAGTACTTGGGAGGCAGAGGCAGGNGGATTTCTGAGTTCTGGGCCAGCCTGGTCTACAAAGTGAGTTCCAGGACAGCCAGGGCTACACAGAGAAACCCTGTCTCGAAAAAAACCACAATAATAATAATAATAATAATAATAATAATAATAATAATAATAAAAACAATATGTTTTCATTTTATTCCCAGGTGTGGGATATGGGGCTGCTGCAGACAGGAACTGACTATGATTTGCCTCATGCCCTAGCAGGGGCATGATTTTGCCTGCAGCAGATAGTTTCTGCAGTTGTGTGATATTTGGAATTCTGGGAACTCTGAGTGTATAGGCCCCTGAGTGGTTGGTGGTTGGTGTTTGGTGGTTGCAGTTTGTTAAGTAGTTGTGTGCAAAGAAGAAACAACAAAAAGAAGAAATCAGATATCCTGACGGTGAAGATGAAACTTGGCTATAATCAGCAGGAAGCAGTCTAAGAACCACCCTCTCTCGGCCCCCAACTTTATTAAGGGGTCTCTTTCCTTTCTTCTTTATCCTTTTTTCTTTCTTATCTAGTGTCAAGGAGTTGAAAGGGTGGAAGAAAGGGATGGAAAAGTGCCACAGACGGACCTCACTTGGGTCCTGATCTGCGAGCAAGGATTTGGCGAATGAGTGACAAACAGTCCACACGAGAGAGAGTGTAAAACTGAATGTATTGATTAAAATGAGCATCACATTTTTAATACAGAACAAACAAGAAAAGCGGGGCAGGATACATCCATTGTTACAATGACACAAGACAAGGATTGAATACATGAAAAGATCAGGGGGTGGGACCAGGCAGCTTGAGGAGGAAGCCAGGTGTTAATTGTTATCCGATTATGCTGTTCCTTTGGGCCTAGCAGAAAAACCTGTTTTGGGGGGTTCTGCTGTAGCAGACCTTCTCATGAATAATGCAATACCACAACCCCCCTATGTCCTAGACCTTGGTAAATACTTGCATATGAACCTAACTTGGATGAAATGAAGATTCCAAAAGTACACTAAGCTAAGCTTTGCCCTGAGCTTGGCTCTGTTCTTTGTGATGCTTAATCGGTTTCACCGGTCTTTACTAGAAGTGAATTAGAATATTAATGAATAGGTAACCTTCTCGCTGAATTCGGAGCTCCTGGCTTTAAGGAATTTTTAGGACTTTGGAACACTGGTGGAAACTTTACCTATGGTAAAAATTCAGTCTTTAGAGGCATTAATAATACTGAGAGAGAGCATACACCATACTAACATGCGGATAGAGTTCGTGTATATAGATTATTGGAAATGCCAGGACTCCAGGAGGCTGAGTCTCCTTGAGACTCTTTTTCCTCAGGACTGGTCCAGGTTTTCAGACCTGTTGTGAGTCACTACTGGTGTGGGCGTGGCAGAAAAGTATGAAAGAAAGAGGAACCCACAGAGTAACAAAGCCAAGCCACAGATCTCAGTGAGTTCGATGCCAGCCTTGTCTAGGTAGTGGGTTCCTAGCCAGCTAGAGCTACATAGTGAGACTCACCCTCAAAAATAAGTAAGGGAGCTGGAAAGATGACTGTGCTTAAAAGTACTTGTTCTTGCCAAGAATCTGGGCTCAGTTCCCAGAACCCACACGGCTCCAAGGGATCTGACGCCCTCTGCAGGCATCAGGCACCTGTGGTACACATGTATGCATGCAGGCACCATGTGGTACACATGTATGCATGCAGGCAAAATCGCCATACGCAGATAAAAGTAAACACATCTAAAACGGTTTTCATTAAAAATATGCATATATTTAAGTTTTCCTTAAGTGAAGGGGCAGAGAAACAGTTTTGTTCCCAGGAAAGGACAGAATTGTCCCCAGGGGAACCCTGTCCTGGCTGCAAAGCCGGGTGTGGAGCACAGAGAAAGAGGACAGGGCTCTCCCGTCTCCCCTCTTCCTTGCATGTAGACCCAAGGGGGCATAGCCGCCAGAACCTGACTGGACTTGAAGGGCAGGTGTATTGTTTACCTCCTCCTCCTCCTCCTCCTCAGGGATGCCTCCTTACCCTGCCTCTGTCCCCTCTCCTGTGTCTTTCCAGGCCTGTCAGTTTCCCAGAAACACCTTTTGCAGCGTCACCAGCAGGGGCCGACAGAGTCCCTCCCTACCGACAGCCTTCTGGGAGCTTCTCCACCCCAGGCTCTGCCACCTACGCAAGATACAAGCCTTCTCCTGAAAGGTCAGAGTCTCCCCTTGCTTTTGAAATGATGTCATCTGGTGATTGCCACTGCAGGTTTTTTTCCCTAGGAAAGGCACCTCACTGTCTCATCCACCATGTCATGGGGTTTATGGACCCCCCCCCCCCACACACACACACAGAGGTCAGAAAACAACCACCAGAGTATTGGCAATGTCTCCTTAAAATTTAAAACAAAGAAACAGAACACCAAAAATGAGAGCTAAGCTGATCTGACAGAACTTGTCGTTGGCTCTTGTGTTTGTTTGTTTGTTTGTTGTTTTGCTTTTGGAGCAAAACCATCCCCCCCCCCCCCAGCATCCTCTTCATCTGTCTCTGTTTCCCACACCCCAAAACCAGGCCATCAGTATTATTCAGGTCACATGGTCTTCCCGGTTCCATCCCTCCCCCTTAGAGCCAGCTCCAGCCTGGCAGCATCAGCCATCTTCCCTAAATCTCCATGGCTCTCCAGCTCCTGGAACAGACCCAGACTGGATAGTATGCCATTCAAAGCCCCAGGAATGTGATTCCAGGACCAGTATCCCTGGTCCTCCTGAGTCCCCGTGTCAGTGGCAGTCCCAAGCTGTCTCTGTCCTCCTCATCTTGAATCCTTCCTGCCCCTTTCCCACCCCTGTGCTCAGTCTGCTCTGCCTCCCAGACTCTGTGACCCATGTCTCCTCTGGCATGGCCAGCCCTCAGATCTGCCTCTCGCTGTCCCTGACCAAGGGCCCGGGAATGCCACACAACAGCCCACCGGCCACCTCCTTTCAGGCTTCTAGGTAGTCTGTCTGCACGCCCCAGCCTTTTCCTCACTGGAAACCCCTAAGGAGAGGCCTGAGCTGTGCTCCTCCTGGAAGCCTGCCCCAAGCTCTGCCCTCAGCTCCCTCTGTGGTCCCTGACGTGACTGTGACCACAAACAACCTCCATTCTCTTAGCCTAGTTAAGAGAGATTTAAAAAAAAAAAAAAAAAAGTGGGGAAAGAGGAGACAGGACACAGAAAGACAGACAAAGATCAGTCGCAGGGACATGCCACCTATGGTAGAGAGAAGCCAGCTACTCGGGCATAGCACATACCCATGTGCACAGTGAGGAGAGCATGAGTTTGTTCCAAGATTGGCAGCTTGCGGGTCTTCTCCATCTCGCCATCACAGGGTACTGGGGCCGACAAAAGGCGAACCACTTCCTTCTAGCCCAGGGACTGATCCAGCCAAGCCAAGGTTCATACAAGGAGGACTGATCCAAGTACACACTCCTGGCCCTCTCCCTGAAGTTCTGTCCTCGCTGGTAGACAGTGCCCTTGGAGCCTCACTCTGTGCCACGTTGGCTGCTAAGCCTCTGTAAAGTCGGGGGGGGGGGGGGGGAGGAAGCCTCTGTTTTACCTTCTAGAGGCTGCTGTGCAGCCCTCATTAGCACATGCTGGGAGACATTAGCACATGCTGGGACAGCACCTTGGCCTCCATAAGGACTGAGACTACAAATGGCAGCAAAAAGAAAAGGAAAAAAAAAAATCCTAAGAGGCAAAAGCAGGAGGGTCAAAAGGTCACAGCTGACCTGGGATACAGAGTAAGTCCAAGGCCAGCTTGGCCAACTTAGTGAGACCACATCTCAAAATAAAAAGTAAGGGAACAGTTAAGGAAGGCACTGGCTGCTCCTGCAGAGGGCCCAGGCTTCATTCCTGGCACCCACACGGCAGCTCACAAATGTCTCTAATTCCTGCATCCCTCCTCTGTCCTCCACAGGTACCAGGCACGTGTGTGGTATAAATACAGACACGCAGGCAAATACTCACTCATAAATGAAGTTTAGGGTTTTTGTTACTGTTTTGGTTTGGGTTGTTGGTTTTTGTTTTTGTTTTTTAAGAGAAGGTGCAGCTGATTGATGAAGTTGGTTAACCATCTACCCAAATAAAAATACTTGGGGAGTTTCTGGGTTTGGGCCATTATAAATATTATGGCCGTGAACATGTAACATGTATGTTCAAGCATACACATTTCTTCATAGAAATAAGTTTCCACTTGCCTGGGATCAGTGCCCAGCACAGTGGCCTGCCATGTGGTAAGTCCATTCCCCATTCCCACCCGAGGCATGTGTGTACTGCCATCTCTCCGCGGTCTCACTGCCATGTGGCATTGCCACTGAGTTGGTTTTTTCATGTTCACTGTTCTGATGGGTGCATGGTGCTGTCTCATTTTCTCCATCATTTGCATGGCTCTGAGGGCCAACGCTGCTGAGCATCTTGTGTGCTGATCTGCCAGCTATGTCTCCTCTCCAGTGATGTGTCTGTCTTCTGCCCGTTTTCTGCTTCACTCAGTGCTCTGCAGTGTTCGAGAGCCCTTTGTATGAGCGGCCTTTGGTTTTTCATCTTCTTCATAGGGTCTTTCTCAAAACAATACATTTTTCTGATGTCTATACTATCATTCTTTCTCCTAATATAAATCAAACATTTTACTGTTAGGCATTTTAAGTCCTTGATTTTCTTACCCATCTCCCCTTCATAGTGGAAACTGAGCCATACCTGCAGCCCCTCACAGGGGATTCTAGGCAGGGGCTCTGCCACTGAGCCACGCCCCCAGCCCCTCACTGGGGATTCTAGGCAGGGGCTCTGCCACTGAGCCATGCCCCCAGCCCCTCACTGGGGATTCTAGGCAGGGGCTCTGCCACTGAGCCACGCCCCCAGCCCTCACTGGGGGATTCTAGGCAGGGGCTCTGCCACTGAGCCACGCCCCCAGNGATTCTAGGCAGGGGCTCTGCCACTGAGCCACGCCCCCAGCCCTCACTGGGGGATTCTAGGCAGGGGCTCTGCCACTGAGCCACGCCCCCAGCCCCTCACTGGGGGATTCTAGGCAGGGGCTCTACCACTGAGCCACGCCCCCAGCCCCTCACTGGGGGATTCTAGGCAGGGGCTCTGCCTCTGAGCCACGCCCCCAGCCCCTCACTGGGGGATTCTAGGCAGGGGCTCTACCACTGAGCCACGCCCCCAGCCCCTCACTTGGTCTCCACTGATAAGCTGTATCTCTAGCCTTTTTAAAAACTTTTTATTTTGATACAATGTTTCATTAAGTTGCCCATCTGTATCCTAGGCAGAGCTTTATATTGAGATCCTCCTGCCTCAGCCACACACACACACACACACACACACACACACACACCTTGTGTGGATGCCACTGCACTCAATGTTGATTGTTTTGGCTTTTGTTTAGGTGAGAGGTCTAGGTCAGGTTTCCTCTTTTGCCAAGAATGTCTGATCGCTCCAGCAATTTATTGGAAAGCCAGCCTTTCTCCTTTGTGTTTGGTACTTAAAGCAAAAAATAGTGGAGGGGCTGGATACATCTGTGTGCACCTTCTTTTTTCCAAGTTCTCCGGTCTGGTTTGTGCCATCCATCTTATGATTGACACAGGCGTCCTCCCAGCAGCTTCAGGACATAAATCGATATAATCCCCATTTGGCAGACGCAAAAGTGGGGCTCAGCAAAGTGAATCCCTAGGTTAACATGTCTATGCCAGGAAGCAGTCTGAACAGGAGTCAAGCCTTAGAATTGTGAGCTCTTCCAGATCATCACCATGTGGGTGGTCCCAAGGAGACACTGCCCACAGTCACGCTCATGGTCAGTGGGGGAGGGGTCACCTCCCTGGGACTTTCTCCTGTGATTCTAGCTCTTCCAAGCCCACACCTCTCTTCTTGGGGTTCCAGTACCTTAGGCCTGGCCTTTGTGATTCATGGCTCTGCATTCCATCTCGCTCCCCCTGACTTTGAGCTTGGCCAGGTGTCAGCACACTCAGACCTTAAGCCACCCAGATTTAACTATCACTGCACCAGATTTAGCTGTCACGGTTACTTTTAGTGTTCCATGAACAAATAACTGACAGGAAGCAGCTTCAGGGAGAAGGAGCTCCTTTGGCTTAGTATTAAGTTGATATAATCAGTCCTGGTGAGGAAGGCGTGTTTGCAGTGGGATGAAGAGGCAGAGAAACACATGCTGGTGCTCAGCTTGCTTGTCTTCTCATTCATATCCATATCCCCATCCCCTCATTTCAGGTTCAGAGAACTCAGGCTGGCTTCGAACCCATCACATAGCCAAGGACACCCCTGAGATCCTGCCTCAGCCTTCTGAGTGCTGAGATTACAGGTGCACAGTGTCACACAGGCAGCTGTGGTGCTGGGATCAAGTCCAACCAAGGCTTTGTGTATGCTAGTAAGCACCATGCCTACTGAACCGCATCCCAGCCCTGAAAACTCGATTTGTTTTGTTTTTTGGTTTTTGGTTTTTTTTTTTTTTTTTTGGTTTTTTTTTTTTTTGGTTTTTCAAGACAGGGTTCCTCCATATAGCTCTGGCTGTCCTGGAACTCACTGTGTGTGTAGACCAGGCTGGCCTCAAACTCAGAAATCCGCCTGCCTCTGCCTCCCAAGTGCTGGGATTAAAGGCGTGCGCCACCACGCCCAGCTTCGATTTGTTTATGACAGTTCATTTGTTCGGTTGGTTGATTAGGTTTTTGTTTGTTTTTAAAGACATGGTTTCTCTATGTAGCCCTGGCTGTCCTGGAACTCTCTCTGTAGACAAGGCTGGGCTAAAGAAATCAGAGAGATCCACCAGCCTCTGCCTCCCAAGCACTGGGATTGAAGGTGTGCACCACCACCACCCAGCTACTAGTTTTTATTTTAAAAATAGAAGAACTTGACATTGCAAGTCCCAGGCTAGCCACAGCTACATACTGAGTCCCTCTCTTTTATTTATAAAAGAAAGTAATAGTAGGAGAAGGAGTATAAGAAAGAAGCAGCAGATGAACACGCTTGGGCAAAGAGACAGCGCAGTGGTTAAGAGCACAGGTTGCTTTTGCAGAGAACCATGGCTCAGTTCACCACAGGCACATAGTGGCTCACAACCATCTACAACTCCATTTCCAAGGGATCCACCACCCTGTTCTGATCTCCACAGACACTGACCTCAAATGGGTCACATACACTTATACACATACATTTAAAATAAATAGTAAATCTCCAGGGGCTGAGCGCAGTAGTGGCTGTGGTGCTCCAGCTAGGGGGTCGGTGCTCTCCATTCTACCGCCAGTTTCCTCCAGGGCTTGGGGCTTGACACTGACCTTGTGGGAAACTGAATAAATGGGTCAGTGCCTCTGTGTCCCACCATGTTTCCCTAGACAGCTGGCCATGTGTGAGGGCAACCAGGGAGGTCAAGTTTGGTCGGAGTCGAAGCTGCTTTGGTAAAGCCCCTTAAACCACAGCAAACTGGGCCCTCCGACAAACAGAAGGCAAGAATGGACTCTTAAGTTGGACTGTGGTGTTACACGCCTTTAATTCCAGCACTATGGAGACAGAGGCAGGTAGATCTCTGACTTGGAGGCCAGCCTGGTCTACAGAGTGAGTTACAAAACACTCTGAGAGAAACCCTGTCTCAAAAACAAATAAAACCACAAAAGAGTGGTTCCTTGGATCCCCTAGTGCTGTGTCTCGATCCTCCTTCGGGGGAACTTTAAGGCCTAGGAGGGGTCGTAAGAAGGGGATAGCCTGACTTTTCTTGACAGGGGCATGGAGTTGAGTTTTCAAAAAATCCAGTGTCTGTCAGGAGCCTGAACTTGGCCGCTAAGGCAGGTCTTCACAGGCCCAGCTAAGTGTGTCTTCGGGGTGGCAGTGACTCTGGAGTGTCGAGGGTCTCAGCGCATCTCTCCTTCCTGCTGTCCTCTCCTGAGGTGAAACCTGAGAGGCGAGGAGCATCGCCGTTACTGACAGAGGCTCAGCTCTCCCCCAGTGTCTGTCTTAGTCAGGGTCTCCATTGCTGTAAAGAGACACCATGACCAAAGCAGTTCTTAGAAAGAACAACATTTAATTGGAACTGGCTTACTGGTTCTGAGGTTCAGTCCATTATCGTGGTAGGAAGCATGGCAGCGTTCAGGCAGGCATGAAGCCGGAGGACCTGAAGATTCTACATCTTACCCAAAGGAATCAGGAAAAGACTGGCTTGCACATGGCTAGCAGGCGGTTCTCAAAGCCCACCCCCACAGTGACACATCTCCTTCAACAAGGCCACTCTCTATGGGCCAAGCATAGTCAAACCACCCCAGTATCCAAGACTTGTGTCATCAAGTCACTTGACCAGAGACACTAAAAGTATACTCAAAAGCCATAGAAATGTGTTCTATATAGAAATGTGTCTCTCTATATAGTGGCAACCCATAAAGGGTAGACTCAGGGAGCACTCCTCAGGGACTCCAGCCCTGGTGCCATCACACCTGCAGCCATGGCATCAGCTTCAGACTGGTGGCAAGAAGGCAGGAGCTGTTTTCATGGTGTTGTTTGTTTGTTTGTTTGTTTGTTTTGTTTTTCGAGTCAGGGTTTCTCTGTGTATCTCTGGCTGTCCTGGAACTCACTCTGTAGACCAGGCTGGCCTTGAACTCAGAAATCCGCCTGCCTCTGCCTCCCAAGTGCTGGGATCAAAGGCGTGCGCCACCACTGCCCAGCATCTTTCATGGTGTTCTATCTAACACCAGACCATGACAGACCCAGAGGATGTGAGAGGTCATCTCTATTAGTGCTTTTCCATCACTGTGATAAGACAGCATTGCCAAGGCAACTTGTAGAAGAAAGACTTTATTTGGCTTATGATTCCAGAGGGTTAGAGGCCATGGTGGTGCAGCAGACACAGCAAGCGGCAGACACGGTAGCTAG
Organism: Mus pahari; assembly: GCF_900095145.1. Taxonomy (NCBI): domain Eukaryota; kingdom Metazoa; phylum Chordata; class Mammalia; order Rodentia; family Muridae; genus Mus; species Mus pahari. Next base: position 2,368,562 of record NC_034590.1, on the reverse strand, counting down.
AACAGCAGATTAAGGCTCACAACTTGAACAGCAAGCACAAAGAGAATAAGCAAACTCAGCATGGCTCTACCCATTGTACTCTCGAAGCCCATCTCTGGTGGCACACTTCCTCCAACAAGGCCACACTTCCTAAGCCTACTGCAACAGCAACACCAGCCGAGACCAAGTGTTCAGATGTCCAAGACTATGTGGGACATCTCAGTCAGACCACCACATTGTCTTTTTTAAAAATTGTGTGTCTGCGTGTGTGTGTGCGTGCGTATGTGCGTGCGTGTGCATGCGTGCGTGCTTCATGGCACACGTGGAGATCAGAGGATAGCTTGCAGGATGTGGCTCTCTTCTCCTACCATGTGGACCCCAGGGATTGGACTCAGGTCATGAGACATGGCAGCACGTGCTGTTACCCACAGAGGCAATGTCTTCTTGCCTTTCTTAGGAGCAAGGAGATGGAGGTGTTTGCCAGAAGCCCTGGGGGTCTGGCCCTCCCACTTCAGTCAGGTTATGCTGGAAAGTCTGAAACTTACATTAACAAAGATGTACTTGGGGTCTGAAGGTATCTAGTTCATTGGCACAGTGTGTGCCCAAGAGTAAAACTCTCAGTCAATCCTAGCATAAAAGCCTGAAAGAAAGCAAAGGGGGTTGAAGGATGTGGCTCAGCTGATAGAACACTTGCCTAGCTTGACGGAGCCCAGATTCCTAAAATGCACTATCACGGGCTAGAGACTATAGGATCTGGAGTTCAAGTAAATCCTCAGCTATGTAGTGATTTCAAGGCTAACCTGGGCTACATGAAACCCTGGCATCCCACCCGAAATCAAGCCAATCACAGGGGCCAGGAAACCTAACCCATGATATGGTGGAAGTAGAAAGTCACAAATATGTTATAATCTTAAAAGCCAGCATTTAGCCATAATTGTGCCATGCACCTCTCCCTGACCCAACCCCAGGTAGACAGGAAAGGCCATACTCTGGACACAGGGAGGTGTGGGGTATTCACCATTCTGGAAGCACTGGGACCTAGGAGAGCAGAGCTGGTGAGTGAGGTGCACTCAAGTCTCGGGCAATTGTGAGCTTTATTTAGAGCACCAGACATTTTAGACTGTGAGGGTTAAGAAGAACTACATGGTAAATAAATGTACAGTCGCCAGGATAAGAGATGCCATATGGCATATATACAAGTAACAATAGACAGTTGGGGGCTGGTGAAATGGCTCAGCGGGTAAGAGCACCACCGACTGCTCTTCCAAAGGTCCTAAGTTCAAATCCCAGAAACTACATGATGGCTCACAACAACCGGTAATGAGATCTGACGCCATCTTCTGGCGCACCTGAAGACAGCTACCGCATACTTATATATAATAATAAATCTTTTGACCAGAGCAAGTGGGGCTGACTGGAGCAGAGGTCCTGAGTTCAATTCCCAACAACCACATGAAGACAGGCTTACAACCATCTGTTTAGCTACAGTGTACTCATATACATAAAATAAAATCTTAAAAGGAAAAATGGCCAGTTGAAGTAAGCTCGCCCTGTCTGTTACCCCTAGAAATGCTTGGGAACACAATCCAAGGAGAACTCTGTGACTTTGAAGACACTGGGGTCATAAGACTCTTGTCTTGGTTTCTTGGAGTTTTCTCACAAGCGTTCAGAATTTCACTCGACTCCATTCTTGGACCATGTTCTGACAGATGGGGACTTGCTTTTGTGTCAGTGTAACCCAAATGTCTGGCAAAGACAACTTAGGAGAATTGATCTCTGGTTTCAAGGGCAGTTGAGCCATAGCTGCTTGGCCTTCTGTGCCTGTGGAAGTGTGTGGAGGAAGATAACTGCTCCTATCACAGCAGGCTAGGAAATCAAGGACAGTGTGAGCCCAGGAGCAATTGCATCTTCAGGGTAGACCTTACCTCCCTAAGCTCCTGTAACCTTCCAGAATGGAAGCACCAGCTAAGGGTCAGGCTTCTAAAACATGGACCCTGGAGGTGGGGGGGTTTCCAGACTCAAGCCCAAACAAGAGTTATGTGTAGGAACCCCACAGCGAGAGAACTCCGGTTCTCCACCACCACCTCCCTTGAATTCTGGCCCTTGCCTGTGGTATGAGATGCTGTCTGGGGGCATCTCTGCTCTTTCTCCACTCCCCAACCTTGACCGTGATTTTCAAACACTACAACTCAGCCCAGTATGTATCATGGCACTCACTGGTCACCTTAGCATCAGGGAAGGTGGGAGGCAGGATAAGCAGATGTTCAAGGTAATCTTTTGCTTCATAACCAGTTCCCAGCCAGTGTGAGCTACATGAGATGCTGCCTCAAAACAATACAGGAGCAAAATGGCAGAGGCAACAGGATCTCTGGGTGGGTAAGGCGCCTGCTGCCAACGCTTGACAACCTGAATCCCATCCCTAGAACCCATGTTAGAAGTGAGAGAACAGATTCCTGCAGGTGTCCTCTGGCCTCTGCATGTGTGTACAGGCACGTGTGCACACACATAAATGTGATAAAAATATTTTTAAAAGAATGAGTTGTTAACCTAAAAACAACACGAATGAATGAATGAATGAATGAATGAATGAATGAATGAATGAATGAATGAAAGAAACCAAAGCTCAGTCAAAGCTCTTGTCCAACTGAAGGCTGGGATTTGAGCCCAAATCTGTCTTGTTCTCAAGCCCCAAACCCATAAGCCTTGCCTGCCATGACATCTTTCTCCAACTGCAGCGGAACAGAACACAGCCCTAGCCTGTAGACAAAACATCTCAACTCTCTTTGTGTCACCTCCTAACAACTAGGGAAACTGAGGCCCAGGCCTAGGAACTAATTATAACTGACTAGGCAAGAGATAACAGTGAGGTATGAACTCTATACTCTCCAGCCTGGATCTGCTGTACCCACCAAATGCTCCCTGATTTGCCTAGCGACCTCAGAGGGAAGGGAGCCTGCAGTGAGGCTGGGGCCAAAGCACCCAGGAGGGATGGCTGGGTAACCCCCGTCTACAGCCAAGAGGCAGAACCCTGAACAAGCAGGGATATGCGCCCTCCCTCCTTGAGAAGCCTGCTCTGCCCTGCACTCCCTGTTGCCACCACCTCCCTGGCAGACATCCCGGGCAGTCGAGCCTCTGCTGAGCTTCAGTTAATAGCAGATAGCCTTGCCAGGAGCTCCTTGCCTCCTATCCACAGCAGAGCCTCCTGGATGTTAAAAAGCCACTGGCAAGCTCACGTGGGCTCACGTGGTGCTGTCCCTTTGGGGCTTCACCTTTGTTCACTCTCTGTTCTGCAGGTACGCAGCTGCCCCACACCCTCTGCTGTCATTTGACCCTCACTTTATGCACGATGGGATGTCCAGCGGTGACTCCTCATCAGGTGGCCTGACGAGCCAGGAGAGCACCATGGAGCGCCCAAAACCAGGTAAGCCAGTCTGGGCCCCAACGCCATCTGCCGCTTCCCAAGGACTTCTCCCTGAGAAGGCACAGGTGACCTTCCTTCTCAGCTGTGTTTGGAATGTGTAGACAATAAAGTCAGGCCATGTCTACTTTGTTCATGTGCTTCTGGATTCTGTGACTTAGTGTCATGCTAGTGCCGGGCAGCTACACGACTGAATGTAGTATGGGATTTCTGTATTTACTGTTCCATTGTCTGAGTATACCCTGGTGCTTGAGGGATGCTGTGGGGACCAGTTTGAGGCTGCTTAGGAGCATCTTCCTCTGTCTCTCTATGAGTGTGTTCCTAGGTGTAAAACAGCTGGATTGTGTTTTTGACTTTATAAGAAACTGCACCAAACTATACCCCAAAGTGCTGAACCATTTCTACACCCACCAGTGACATAGAAGCACTCTATGGCCGTATGTCCTTAACAGCCTTTCTATTTGGACTCCTGGGGTAGACCTATAGTGCTGTCACTGTGTCGTTTTCTTTGTATCTTTCTTTTAATTCAGTTCTGTTGAACTCACATATTCATTCATTTATTCATTTATTTTAGAAAGATGTATGCTATGTTGTGATGTGATGTGATGTAGCCCAGGCTGGCCTCACACTATGTAGCTGAGGATGGCCTAGTATTTCTAATCCTCCTTGTCCACGCCTCGTGAGTGAGTGCTGGGATTACAGGCATGTATGACCACAGCATCCAGCTTCACTTTCATTTTTCTGATTGATGGAATTGACCATTGTACACACACACACACACACACACACACACACACACACACACGTGCGCACGCAAGTTATGAATTCTGTACCTGTACCACTTGAATGAATACTTAAAACAGTCTCTTGTAACGACCTTGTAACCCTTTGAAGCCTAACAACCTCTGAAGAGCATCCCGGTGGGTTCCGAAGGAAGAGGAAAGGCAGAGAGGCAGACGTGCTTCTGGGACGTGTTGAGGGCTTCCAGGCAGCCAGGAAGGGTGTCTTCATCCACGTGCCCAGGATTAGCAAAAGGGAGGATAGTGTGTGGGTGTCCTGAACCCGACAGTGGCTGAGCCCAGGCAGGGGCGTTAGCTTGTCCTTGCTGTTCATCTCTCGACTGCCTTGAGGGCTTGTGAGCCCATTGGGCCCTCCTCAGTGGGCCGTGCCTGCCTGCCTGCCTGCCTGCCGGGTGCTGCTCATGGATCTGTGCTTTGTTTCCAGGACAGATTTGTGTCTTTTTATTTTCCCACTCTGCTCAGAAGAGGAGAGGAATATGTTAGCTGGCTTTTTTAACACAGCAAAGTGCAAAATGGGGAACCTTTTCCAGCATTCAGCAGAGGCCCCAGAGGGGGGACATCAGACCCCTGCTATTCTCTCTTCTGTCCCCTAGAGTCCCAGCCTCCTTCCTCTTCCTTCCCTGGGACCTTAGTTGAAGGTGACTAACACCTTCCTGACATACATACACTTGCATACACATGTACGCCAGGAAGATCTATGCTGAGAAGTCATCAAGAAATTTAGAACACGTGGAGGACCCAGGAGGGGAAAGCTTTAGAAGAGCACCAGGCTGTCAAGGACCTAAAGCAGTGGCACACACAGGGCCTTGCCATCCTCCCTGCAGAAAGAGCCATGACATCAGCAGCCCAGTTTTGTATAATTGCCCTAAGCCTGGCATTGTGCTAGGTACCCCACATTCCCTTCTGCTGAGTGAGTCACAGCAACACCATGACTGCCTGGTACAAGAATGAGACAGGCGAGGCACGGAAGGGTTGTCACTTGCCCGAGGTTGCTGCTGGTGGGTGGCATCATTGGGATTTGAACTGGAACCTGTTGGGTCGCCCCATCATCCACAGGGTGTGGATACAGCCACTTGTTTCTGTTACCACAGAGCACTCAGGTTAGCAAAGTGTCTCCTAGACCCAGGCCCGTCTTCCTTAGCAGGAACATGGGTCCTGAGGTACCCGGGATGCCTTCAAGGGCTTCAGCTGCTGTCGTAAGCTCAAGCTCTCATGGGCCTGGCAGTAAGTTCCGGGTCAGACACAGGTCCTCTTCACTGATCCAAACCCTTGGCAGAGTCCATCTGCCCTTCAAGGAAGGCTGGAGGTCTGGGTCACGCCTACCAGGCCCCAGGACTGCCCATCCTTAGGACACTGCCCAGGCCCTTGTGGTCACTACTGGTTGTTGCTGGCAGGCCCCAGAATGGGGGAACTAGACGGCAGAGACTCTGACCTCCATGCCCTGCTTGGCAGCTTCTCCCTCCCGGACCTCGGGCCAGTTCACTGATCTCTCTGAGCACTGATGGCACCTTCTACTCAAGGTGGTTCTGAAATCTACTTCAGTAGTGCTGGTCCTGCCCAGCACACCGACACATGCAGCCAGGCATGCTGGTGCATAGCTGAGTCCCGACATTGCAAAGGCTTAAATAGGAGGGTCAAAATGAGTCCCAGGCCAGCCTGGGCTCTATAGTGAGACATTGTCTCAAAAATAAACATAAGGGGCTGGCAAGATGGCACTTGCCACCAAGCCCGAAGACCTTAATTCAGTTCCCAGGAACATGGACATACATACAAACAAGAGATGTAATAGAAATTTTAATAAATAAATACAAGGCTAGGGAGTTGACTCTGAATAAGAGCATTTGCCACACAAACCTGATAACCTGTATTAAATTCCTAGATCCCATGCACAAAACCAGATGTGGTGGTGCACATCTGTAATTCAAATGTGGTTGTACTCCAGATGTGGTGCTATGCGCTTGCAATTCCAGCATTCCTACAGTGAGACAGAGACAGGAGAATTGCCTGTAGCCTCAGACCTGCTAGCTTAGAGTGAAGTGCCAGAAGGAACAAGAGGCACCCACATCTGCTAGGGATGGGGGTGACTGGCAGCCTTAATCCCAGCTCCACATCAATATAGTGGAAGGAGAGAACCAACTCCCAAAGGCTGCCCTTGACTTCTACACATAGGCCATGTCACTCAGGCACCCACACTCGCACATGCATCAGTAAGATTCCAGTCTCTTCCATCAGGAAGGGGCTGTTACCTGGCTGCAGCTGGCCAGTATGTAGCAGAAATGCTCAGCCTCCTCTGGGGATGAGTTAACCACATAAAGCTCAAAGAATGCTTTCTGGCACATAGTACATGCTCATCAATGCCCCTGCCCCGAGTGCCGGTGTAGGCCTGCATTGATAGAGCCTGAAGAGCACACGGGTTAGACAGTGCAGGACCATGCAGCCGTAGTTAGAGAGGAGTACCAGGCCCTGGCCTGCATCATGCCTAACCGCCAATGTGTCTCCTCTTTTACTGCAGAGCCTCTGTGGCACGTGCCGGCCCAGGCCAGGCTCTCCGCCATGACTGGAAGCATTGGCAGCAAGCATCCCTCCAGGCAGGACGCAGCTGGCAAAGATTCTCCCAATAGACATTCCAAAGTGAGTCGCTGCCATCCCGCCCCGCCCCGCCCCGCCCCGTCCCACCCTGCCCTGCCTCATTCAGGGCGTGAGGCCTGCGATGGCTGGTTGCTGGCTGCCGGCTGCTGGCTGGCTGGCTGCCGGCTTTCCTGAGCACATGGCTGTAGACAGCTGGGCAGCTTTCCCTGGGTGTGGCTCTGGAGCTGGACTCATCCTCAGCCATAGCCACATCCCCTTTACAGGGGCTAAATAACATCCTGGCTCCAACCCTCAGCCGAGTAACCTCTAACAAATCCTTTCCCCCTTCTCTGCACCACGGAGGTCCTGGTAGGCACGTACTGTGCCTGCCTGCATTTCAGAGACCTTCGGCCATAGAAGGTCAGTCTCTCCCCAGGAAGATGCAGTGTGGCACAGAGTGAGTCAGGGACTCAGGTTCCCTGCTGTCACTTGCTGTCCCTCAAGGCCTCCAAGCCCTTTCCTGGGTCAGTGTAGGGTAAAAGGGAGAGGGGCTCAAGGGGGAGATTTTTCAACCCAGGCCAGAGATGGCATGAGTCACCTGCATACATTGCCATGGGTGGGGCTCCATCCCTGCAAAGAAGGCTGGGAAATGGAGTCCCGTATGTCTAGTTTGGTCTCGGCAACCTTGTTTATCAGGCTGAGCATTGGGACCATACAGAGGAAGAGGACAGAGGAGTCACTGTCCTGAGGAAGCTGACAACCCAATGTGGGTAGCAAGCCCCAAGTGGGCAGAAGCATAATTTGTTAAGAAAGCCTAGTGTGGCCTTAGGTAATACTCACCAGGGCCCTGGGGGGAGGAGGTGTCTTAGCCAGCATCACCACTGCTGTGCTGAAACAGAACCAGTACCAAAGCAGCTCAGAGAGGAAGGGTCACTTCAGCTTACACTTCCACAGTGGTTCATCATCACAGGAAGTCAGGGTAGGACTTAAATAGGGTGGGAACCTGGAGGCAGGAGCTGATGCACAAGCCATGGGGGCGGGGGGGGGGTGCTGCTTACTGGCTTGCTCAGCCTGTTTTCTTAAAGAACTCGGGACTACCAGCCCCAGGATGGCACCATCATTGGGACTGGGCCCTCCCTTCAATCACTAATTAAGAAAATGCCCTACAGACTTGCCTTCAGCCTGGTCTTAGGGAGACATTTTCTGAATTGCAGTTCCCTCCTCACTAATGACTCTAGGCTGTGTCAAGTTGACATAAAGCTAGCCAGTGCAGAAGGTGACTTTGAATAAAGTCAGGACGGAACCATAAAAAGAGCTGAGAGAAAAATGTCACAGACAGGGAACAACAAGTGCAAAGGCCCGGAGGCTTGTTCCTGCCACATCCAGGGAACACAGGAGACTCGTGTGGCTGGAGCAGTGATCTAGAGAGACAGGGAGGCGACATTAGACACCAGAGCATGAGTCAGACCACTGAAGCCCACGAGCTGTGGTAAGGACTCTGACCTGTGCCCTAAAATTGCCACAGGAGAGTTCCAAGCAGGCGAGGAGGGACGTGAATCCACACAGATGCTCATAGCTGTCCTCTGAGCACATATTGGGAGCAAATCTGGATAGGGAGATGGAGAGGAGTGGGCAGCAGCGCCCCCCCCCGGGGGGGGCAGCAGACAGGACCCAGAGAGAACAAAAGAGGATGCCAACATGACAGCTCCTGCATGTGTCTGCAAGATATAGGCAGCAGGTTTTCAGAACTGGAGCTGAAAAGATTCGAGGAAGGAAGGAGGGGAGCTGGGGTTAGAAGGGAGCCCCAGACCTCAGATTGAGAAACATTCAATTTGAGATACGTCAGTCCAAGCATCAGATTGTTCAAGACTTCTAATCACACACCCATTTTACAAAACCGAGGCTGGGAGAAAGTAGCTCCTGTCATGTAGTTACTGTACCAGTATGGGAGGAGCCAGAATATGGATGCGTCTGGCTCTGGGGTGCAGTGTGGGCAGAGGCCCCCATCCCTGGAGTCAGGTAGACACACCTGCCTTCCTTCCAGGGTGAACCTCAGTACTCCAGCCATTCCAGCAGCAACACCCTCTCCAGCAACGCCTCCAGCAGCCATAGTGATGACCGATGGTTCGACCCCCTGGACCCCCTGGAGCCAGAGCAGGACCCCTTCTCCAAGGGAGGTTCGAGTGACAGTGGCATCGATACCACACTCTACACCTCCAGCCCCAGTTGCATGTCCCTAGCCAAAGCACCGAGGCCCACCAAGCCACACAAGCCCCCCGGAAATATAGGTCTTTGTGGCGGGGGCCGAGAGTCAGCTGGGAGACCCCACCCTGCGGACAGACGGCGGGAAGTGTCCCCTGCACCTGTGGTGGCCGGCCAGAACAAGGGCTACCGGCCGAAGCTATACTCCTCGGGCTCCTGCACTCCTCCAGGCCTGGTAGGGGGCAGCCGAGACCCACCAAGACAACCCAGGTGAGAACCCACAGCCCTAATTCGAGGTCCTTCTCCAAGATACACTTGCTGATAACTGTGCTTGCAGAGTTGGGTTGGAGAGCTCGTGCCAAATACCCGTCAGGGAGACAGAAGTCCAGACAGGGAAAGCAGCTCCTGGCTGGCTTCATCTGTCTCGGGTTCTCTCTGACCTTGTGTCTTCTCTTCTCTCTGCTCTCTATGACCGATGGTTTTAACTCTGTGAAGGGTTTCGGATCTTATCTATTGCAGGTTTAATTTATTCGGGTCAAAAAAGTAGGGACTTAACAATCTTCCAATACAAAGCCCAGAGTGGGTAGAGCAGGCCACTGCTGCGTGCCCGGTGGGTCCCGAGGACTGGTCTCTGCCTTTGTGGACCACTGCTCTTACCGTGCTGGTGGCTGTCTGGTCTCAAGATAGGATCAGAGAACAAAGGAGAGTTACAGCAACTCTGCCATACTCCTCTGGGTGGAAAAGGCAAATGCATCCCCAGAGCCACTCACAGCTGGTGGGGTCATGTGACTATCCCAGCTGCAAGTGGGTCTCCAAAGGCCCACTGTGGCCCTACAGCCTCTGGCTTTGAGCCATAGTCTTCAAACACACCCCTGATGAGCCCACCCCCAACCCTGAGTTCTGCCTCAGTAGGCTGGGTGGGGTACAGGAAGATGCATTTTCTTTTAAGCTCCTTGATGTGGATGGACATGGTAGTCTCAGGGCCACGCTCTGAGCAGCACGAATAGGAAGGCAGGTGGAGGCAGGGAGGTAAGTCCTCAGCCCTGAGTCTGAACCCACACACCCAGTGCTCCTGGGAAAGCAATGGACAGACAGTCGACCAAGAAAGGGAAGCAGTGTACGGTAGAGGGACCAGCTTGGTCCCGTCCCCGTGCCCCACTGACATGCTTCCTGAGGCCACAGCCTCCCTGCCCAGTTGACCTGAACCCAGGACCTCCAGAAAAAGCTCAGGCCTTCCTGGGGTAAAGGCTTCCTGTATCTCTTTGCCTGTGAGCCTATGGCCTCCATAACCCCATGCCTTTGTTTGGTTTCTTTTCTCTTTTCTTCTTTAATGTATTCATTTATTTATTTTGAGACAGGGCCTCACTCTGTAGTTCTAACTGGCCTGGAGCTCTCCAAGTAGTTTTTGAACTCATAGTGATTCACCTGCCTCTACCTTAAGAATGCCAGAATTAAAGGTGTGTGCCACCGTGTCTGGCTTCTTTCTTTTTCTTTTCCTTTTGTTTCTCCTTTTTTAATGTGTTATGTGCGCCCGTGCACCACACATGTGCCCGGCATCTTAGGACACCAGAAGAGGGCATCAGATCCCTTGGAACTAGAGGTACAGATGATCATGAGCCACACTGTGGGTTCTCAGAATTGAGCCTGGGTCCTCTGGAAGAGCATTCAGTGATCTTAACCGCAGAGCCATCTTTCCAGCTCTAAGCTGTTGATGGGTGTAGTCTCAGGACCACACTCTGAGAAGCTCACGTGGGAGAGAAATAGCTGGGTCCCAAGCAGTGGCTCTCATTAACTGCACACCTTGATCTGCTCCAGTCGTAAACTGAGGAACATAGCTTCCTCCTTGCTAGAAGGATTTCATGATTTCCCCCAAGGGTCTCTAACAGATTTGAAAACCATCACAGTTGGGCTGGGGATGTAGCACAGTAGCACAATGTTTGCCTAGTGTTTGTGAGGCCCAGAGTTCAAATCCCAGAACCACAAGCAGAAATAGGAGAGCCGGGAGAGAAAGAAAAGAAAAGCCAGCAGATTGGGAGTGCCTGAGTCCTCAGCTTCCCTCCTCTGGGAGCCCTGGAGGGTTGCCATGGAGACGAAGGGAAAGGCAGCATGAGGGTGCTATCTTAGGCTACCCTCCTAGACAAGTAGTTCTCAGCTTCTGACCTCACTGACTGCTTCATTCATTCATTCATTCATTCATTCATTCGTTCATTCAACATACGTTTCTTAGAGATCTGTGCTGCCCCAGCTAACACTGGCCCACCCCCACAGGTGATAGTCAGGCTCCAGTTATCACTCAGAACAAAGTAAAACTGTGCCTGAGTGGTGCCAGGATGTGGAGGCAAGAGAGCATTGCAGGACATTTCCAGCCTGGTGTGGGCCCTGTCCTTGGGACATTGGTGGGAGCTGGACCTGGTAGCACAGGCCTGTCATCTCAGCTAATTGAGAGACTGAGGCAGGATGATCACAAGTTCAAAGCCATCCTGGTCAACTTAGTGAGACCCTGTTTCAGAACAAATACAGCAACAAGTTAACCATGGGCAGGAGGTGTAGCCGGAGGCCTCACTGTGGAGCTGATCTGGGTTCAACCCCTAGCACTGAAAAGAAAATTTGTGTAGGGTTTTGAAATCCGTGATGTAAAGGCAGTAGTGGTGCTAAGTGTGGGTAGTGGGTGAGGCAGGGGGTGGGGACAAATTACCCCATATCTGAGAGAAGTATTTGCCAAACCCAGAAGTGGAGGGAGTGGGGGGGAGCCCCACTATACAAGTGGCCCTGGTGGTTGCTAGCTTTAATTTGCATATAGACAATTGATGCTAATTGCAAGTCATTCTTATCTACTCATTAAAGCTGCTTCCTGAAGTTTTCTCCTAGGCAACGGGTTTTAGTGTGGAACAGCATTTCCCAAAATGGGGTGCCTGAGGTGATCTGGGTGCCAAGAGGAGGGAGATGCTGCCTCTTCAGTGGATGTGCATTTCCTTAGGAGGCAGCAGCACACTTCTCGCCCACCCCTGATCTCACAGACACCGCCCTGGACCCTATGGACAATGAGATGGAAGGGCTTCTTGCTTTCTCCTCTTTTGTGTGTGTGGTGGGCGGTGGTGTTGGTGGAGGGGAAGGAGGGGGGAGGAGGACCTGTTTTTGAGATTGGACCTTACTCTGTAGCCCTGACTGGCCTATAACTACTAGGAGATCAGGCTGGACTCAAACTTGTGGCAATCCTCCTTCCTGCCTCTGCCTCTGAGGTGCTAGAAGTGGACCTGATTGCCACCACACAGAGTTAGAAATGAGGTGATCTTAAGGAACAGTCAGCGGTTGTAGTGATATACCCCACCATCCCAGCACAGGGAGGCTGAGGCAGAAGGAGCGGTGGCAGGGGCAAGGGGATCTCTCTCTCTCTCTCTCTCTCTCTCTCTCTCTCTCTCTCTCTCTCTCTCACACACACACACACACACACATACTACACATCACACACATATACACCACACACACCACAGATCTATATACCGCAACCACACACACATACACACACCACATACATATACACCACACACCACAAACCTACACACCACACACATACCCCACATGCATGCGCAAGCGAAGGTGGTGTTCCAGCCGGTGCAGCAAGTTGTTGGCGTTGTCCCACTGCGCTCTTCCCTCCCATCCGTTCTTCACGTTTCCATGGATATGTACATATTCCCCCAGACCTCATCCAGGAGACCCCAAGCACTTCTGCCATCTGCTGACTACACTGCCCCTGGTAGCAGACAACCCTGAAGCCTTCAGCATCTACTGTTGTGGGTCTGGTCCTTGAGAATGACAGGCAGCGTGGTACTTGAACCCAGCACCCAGACACCGGTGAGGCTCTTGTCTGGACAGGCCTGTCATGAGAGCCCCGTGCCCTGTCTCCACCTGCCCAGCACTTGCCATTTATTCATGAGCAAGTGCATGTGTGCCAGGCCCAGTGTTGGCTGGCCCCAGGAAGACAACGGGAAAATGGTAGCAAAGTCATGGATGATCTGCAGCAGCAGGCATCCTCAGAGAAGGCTAGCTGATGTCTTCAGACTACAGTGTCATTATGTAGGTGCTCGTGTTGTAATTTGTGTTTTGTGTGTGAGGGTGGGTACAAGCGGGTGTTGCTGAGAATCAAAGCCAGGGCCTCGAACAGGCTAAGCCCCTCAGCCCTGTGGACATTGACCTAAAAACAAACAAAAAAATCCAGACCTGGTGGCGCAGGTGCTACTACTCACCCCAGCACTCCGGAGGCTGATGCAGAAGGACCGTCACTTCTGGGCCCACCGGGGCTACAGAGGGAGGCTTGCCTCAGATCTGAAGGGCAGGAAAGAGAGGTGGGCTTATAGAGAGGTTTCTCACAAGTAGGAGCTGGGGGTACAAAGGGCTGGGACCCGGGGAAGAGGGTTGAGCTTCATGTCACCGAGTGCAGGCCCAAGGGGCCAGGGATATCATTCAGGCACCCCATTACTGAGTGTGAGTTTGATCCTAAGGGCTAAAGAAAGCCAGGAAAGGTCTCAACAGGAGGAGACAGGCAGATGTGTGCAGCTTCCAATTGTGTGTCAGCGTACATGGTGTACCACGCGTGAAGTCGTCAGTGGGTGGCGTGATGAAGTCAGTACTTTCCTTACAACTTTACGTGGGTTACAGGAATCAAACTCAGGTCACAGCAGGGCAGTGGTGGCGCACACCTTTAATCCTAGCACTTGGGAGGCAGAGGCAGGTGGATTTCTGAGTTGGAGGACAGCCAGGGCTACACAGAGAAACCCTGTCTCAAAAAACCAAAAAAAGAAAAAACGGTCTATGGGGTAAGACAGGATGTGGAGTCCCAGGAAGGGTGAGGCTAACTCAGAGATGGCACAGGCCTGGAGTACATGTCCAGCAGGTGAGGTGAGTGAGCTCTTGCTAGTTGCTGTAAGTAAGGAGCACTGGCCACTCTGGCTGGAGGGGATCTCAGACCAGACCAGACCAGCTCTGCTCAGCAGCCTAGATACCTCCGTGCTCCAGGGAACAGATTCCAGTCCTCCTTCGTGGGGCTGACATTCTGCTGCAGAGAGGAAACAGATGGACAGACAGACAACAACCAAATGAGACACAGATGGCAATCAAGGCTCAGGAGGGAAATAGGCAGGCAGTGTCTTGATTTGTCAGAGAAAATCAAGAGTCTGGCAGCCTGACAGCAAGGCCACCATACCTCCGCGGCCCGTCCTGCAGTACTCGGGGATGTAGGGTGGCCCCAAGAGAATCATGGCAGAAGGTGTGAGTAGTACAGCGGCCAGGAGGGCTGCTCTAGCAGGCTCCCTGCTGTGGTTAGAGCTATTATCTGATCCTGGAGGGTGTGAGAGCCAGAGAAAGTGGCTGAGCCCCTATTCTGACGTACATTTTTTAAAATATCACTCTGGGGGCAGGCCTGTAATCGCAGTGCTCTAAGGCAAGAAGAGTATGAGCCGGAGGCCGGCCTGAGCTAGGCAATGAGATCGGTCTTTAATTTTAGAGGGAAGGTGGGGCACTCTAGTCTTCTCTGAAAGAAGCAGACTGTTTATAAGGGAAGGCAGGATAGAGAACAGAATTTGAAAGCTGCCAGGAAGAGATGAGCCTGGCCACGCCCAGAAAGGCCCCACCCCTTGCCTGGCCCCAGCTCTTTTCTTCAAAGCCCACAGAGCCTGTATCTGCTTGTGCAGGTCTATGACTTCAGCAACTTCACAGATATTAGCCCACCCCGCCCCAGATGTTCGTCATGGGAGCCCAACAGCCAAGCTCCCTGCCAGGTGCTGGCGCCCGTCATGGGCACCTGAAAGGCCCAGCAAGCCCAGGCACATAGCTACCTGGCCCCTAAGCAGTACACATGCCAAAATCTTTCCGTTTCCAGAGCAATTTGTCAGTCAGCTAAGGGGATCTGAGACTCTGTTCCACGTGGAGCTGACGCTGCTGGGCGTTCCCAGCAGGGAGGAAGCACGTGGCTCTGCTTCCTGGGCTGCGCTAGCAGTCTCCGAATCTGACTGGGGATCCATCTCGGGCACAGCCCTCAAAGGTAATCCGGGGGTCTGCTGGGACCTACCCTGCCTGTGTCAGAAGACTAGAGCCACACATGATAGACCTGTCAGCAGGGGGAAACCTAGGCTGTTTTCCTAGGATGCTAGGGTTGAGGGAGTGCCTGAGACCTGTGGGCAGAGGGGCAGCAAAGGCCCTGGGGCAGAAACATTCCCAGTATTTGAGGAGTCACATTGTGTAAGTGCTAGAAAAGACAGACAAGTGGAGGAACTGAGGACACAGGAAGTGGCAGATGGAGTGGGACATGTGGGGGTCTCTGCCTGTCTGCATGAGCCAACACCACAAGGAGTTCTGGAGTGTCGCACATTCCCATAGGGTCCTTGTGGCTGTGGGGAGAACACGGAAAGCAGGTAACCCTGGAAGAGACAATGGTGGCGATGCTGGCGGATGGCACTTGGTGGAGGTGGCAAGCAGTGATGGACATAAGATCCAGGTGCAGTCCATCATTTCAGATGCTGGGGCACAGCAGGCACAGAGGAGGATGGGGGCAAGATGGGAGCAAGCCAGGTGGCCTGCAGGCTGTTCCCCACCCTGCCCCAGCTATGTGGGCGTGGCATTACTGCCTGACTGCCTTACACTGAACTCCCTCAGGTCCTTGGTCTCCAAGGCCCAGCTTCCCTTCCATTAGATGGGACAATAATGGGTGGCCCGGCTGGACACAGTGTTCCATACTAGCACTGTAATCTTAGTACTCAGGAGGAAGAGGCAAGAGGATCAGGAGGTCAAGGTCATCCTCAGCTACACAGCAAGCTAGAGGCCAGCCTAGGATACATGAGTTCCTGTCTCTAAAACTTTGGTGATAACAGTAACATAGCTGTGGTCCAACCAAGGTCATGTGGACGTAGTGAAGCTGTGGATTTAGCATTTAGCATGGGGTCCTCCCGCACACAGCTGAGTCCAGAAATGCCGGCTGCTGCTCTGCTTGGAATCTGTTACGCCTTTCTCCTGCCGGTGATCTTGGTGAATACAGAAGAAAGCTTGGGGCTGGTATCTCACCTCGATCCCATGCATCACCATAAGGAAGTTATCTAGGCTCTCCCAGCTCTAGTGCCCCCACCTGAAATACAGCATCGGTAGCTCCTGCAGCAGGAAGTGTCGGATGCTATATGAGGTGCTGTGTGGGAAGTGTTTAAAACCAGGCCTGACTGTGTCCAGGATCTTTGAGGTCATCCTTGTCACTGTCGCCCAGGACCACTGCCTGGCAGCCCCTCAGAACCTGGATGGAGCAGTCATGTTACAGCCTCACAAAGAAGCCAGAGGGCCACGGCTAAAACAGGGCACCAGTACGGCGTGCACCTCCCCATGACCCTGCCCTGTCTTAGCTGGAGCAGGGTCATAGCCCCTGGACAGGCCACCCCCATACACTTGTAGCTCCGAATCGCCGTCAGTGGGTCATTTCTCAGAACACAGGCTCACTAATGGGAAGGGACAAACCCAGTGCACACATGAGACACGGGCATCCTTGTTCATCTGGAAGTAAAAGTTCAAGCCTTCATCCACAGGCCTCACATCTACACGTGCCACACTGACAGAAAAAGGTCTTCCGAGATCACCTCTGCAGCTGAGGTATCGGTTTGCCTCGTCCTTTTTACCTGGAACCCTCTGTGTGGGGTCTAATCTCACTCTCCTGCATCCTTAAGTTCCCATCACAGCCACCTGCAGAGCTAGTACCCCCTGCACACTGCTCGGGGGCATCTTCTTCTGAAGTGGTTACCTGAACCTCTCTGAAAGCATGTCACGTGTAATCCAATGTGGACATCTGAAATTGAATTTGACAAAACACTCATCCTTTATGCGGTTTACACTGGTATTTTGGGGTTTTTTTTTTTGTTTTTTTTTTTGGTGGGGGGGTGTTTTTGTTTTGATACAGGTTCTGATGTAGTTCAGGCTGGCCAAAACCTCAGAGATGATCTAAAACTCCTGTCCTTTTGGCCTTGACAGTCAAATGCCAGATGACAGGCCTGGACACTATACCTAAAGAGAGTGAGCCATTAGAATCCTCAACTTTAGGAAAAAGATGCTAAGGATGTGTTTTTATCTTTAATGTATATCTGCATGCATATTCCATGTGACTGCAGGTTCTCAAGGAGGCCAGAGCCGTGAGAGCTCTTGGGAACTGGAGTTAAAGGCAATTGTGGGGAATCAAATTCAGGTCCACTGGAGGAGCTGGAAGCACACTTAACTTAGCTCCTATCTTTAAAATAAATAAATAAATAAATAAATAAATAAATAAATAAATAAGTTGATTTGCAGTTAGAAATGGTGGCACATACCTATAGCCCCTGTTATTATCCCTCAGGAAATTGAGGCAAGACGACTGCTGTGCATTTCAGGCCAGCCTGGGAGGTGGCGTGAGACCTCCTCCAAAACAAGTCACAAGGAGAAAGATTTGATCCATTGGCGCCGCCATTGACTTTTCAAAGTTTGGTTGCATGGATAGTGGGAGGCTCCTTGTAGCAGTTCAGCAAGATAAGGAAATGAGGCCAGCGGCTCAGTGCATCCTCCTGTGCAAACCAAACAACCTAAGCACAAAGTGGGAGGAGGGCCAAGTCCACAGAGCTGTCAATCTCCACACAGGCCCCTCCCCAGTGGGAGGAGAGCCAACAGAACTGTCCATCTCCACACGGGGCCCCTCCCAAGTGGGAGGAGAGCCAAGTCCACAGAACTGTCCATCTCCACACGGACCCCTCCCCAGTGGGAGGAGAGCCAAGTCCACAGAGCTGTCCATCTCTACACCGGCCTCCCCAGTGCACACAGCGACAGTAAATTGATTGTCAAAAATTAAGAGTTGGTTATTGCGGCGACACACCCTGAACTCCCGAGTGAGTAACCCTCTTTGCCTTTGCTTCTGCAGTGACATGGGCTCCAGGGCCGGCTACCCCACTCAGGTTTACAAAACAGCCAGTGCAGAGACTCCCCGGCCCTCCCAGCTCTCTCAGTGCAGCCCCTTCCAGCTCTCCACCTCTGTCCCCAAGTCTTTCTTCTCCAAGCAGCCTGCACACAACAAGCATTCAACAGGATGGAAGAGGACAGATGAGCCCCCACCTCGGCCACTCCCCTTCACTGACAGCAAGAAGTAAGTGCCGCCTCGAGACCGCCCAGGCATCTCTGGGACGGGGAAAGGGTGACTCTCTGTGCTATTCTATACCCTGGATTTATATCTGTGAACAAGACAGGTGACAGAGACCCCTGTTCCTAGGGAGCTGACAGTTCAGTTGAGATGACAGGAAGTACAGTAAGTAAGGAACTGTGTTTGAGTGTGGTGGCGTGTGGCTGTACTGTCAGCACTCCCGTCCCTGGGTAGGCATGCTGGTAGTTTAGATGGGTCCCAGGGGTTGGACTTGGGTCACGTGGCCTGCACAGCCTGCACTTTATACCTACTGAGCCATCTCCCTTGCTTGCTTGCTCGCCTTTGAACATATTCATTTGTTTGTATGTGAGTTTATGTGCACATGGGTGTGAAAGCCAGAAAAATGCATCCTCCTGTCGCTCTCTGCCTATTGCTCTGAGGCAAGGTCTCTTCATAGACCTTGGCCTCCCATATTCTCTGTTAGACTGGAATCCAGCACGACACCGTGATCCTCCTCAGAGCCGGGGTTGCAGGAATGGGCAAAAGGCCTGGCTTGTTTCATAACTGCCAGAGGCTGAGCTCTGGTCCTCATGATGGTACAGCAAACACTTTAAAACTGATGAGCCATCTCTCCAGCTCTGTGTACAATAAGAGAGAGGCAGGGTGGTCTGTGCAGTTAAGAAAGGGCTTTGGTGATAAGGCATAGCTTAGTCGATTACTTGTCTAGAATCCCCCAGTGAGGGGCTGGGGGCGTGGCTCAGCCACAGAGCCCCTGCCTAGAATCCCCCAGTGAGGGGCTGGGGGCGTGGCTCAGCGGCAGAGCCCCTGCCTAGAATCCCCCAGTGAGGGGCTGGGGGCG
>NC_034590.1:2332879-2349534 GCF_900095145.1 Mus pahari | reverse complement strand
CCTAGAATCCCCCAGTGAGGGGCTGGGGGCGTGGCTCAGTGGCAGAGCCCCTGCCTAGAATCCCCCAGTGAGGGGCTGGGGGCGTGGCTCAGTGGCAGAGCCCCTGCCTAGGATCCTAGGGCAGTTCTCTCCTTCTTCCATGTGTGTCCCAGGAGTCAAAGTAAGGTCCTCCAGTTTGGCAGCAAGCACCTTTCCCATCTCTCTAGCCTTTTCTAAATGCATTCATTTGTTGAAGGCTCACAACAACTCCATTGGTTGAGGAGTTTCTGGCTCCCTCCATCTGTTCCTCTCAACACCTTCTTTTCTGACCTGGATGGTGCTGTTTAAATCTGTGGGTGACACAGAGCTTGGGGGGAGAAGAGCACCAGGAGACAGAAAATGGTCCCGGGAGGTGTTAGCAGGCTCTGAGAATCCAGTTCATATGTCTCACTGACAGCCAGAGGGAACTCTGAAAACTAGAATTTGGTCATTTGCTCTCCTTACAGTCAGTCTCCAGCCACCCCACCCCAGGGTTACAGACGCACTGGGCATGCTCTGTACCATGCTCTGTGTACCACCCTGCTGTACAGACTCCTGCCAGATCCTGCCTGATCCGTCTCATACCTCCATCCTTCACTCTGCTCCAGCTATGCTGAGCTTCAAACTTGATACATGCCAATGCCATCCCAGGGCCTTTTCACTGCCTCTAAATGTCCTGGGACAGTCTCATTCCAGGTAGTCTCAGGCTAATGCCACCTGCTCAGACAAGCCTTTCCAGCCTAGATAGGCAAGTCTCCACTGTCAGTGTGAGTCCCTTCACTGTGATCTATTTCACATTTCTCCCACTGGAAGACAGGTGCCACTGTCCTCGGTCACGAGGCACTTGTGACCTGCCTCGCACACACTGAGGTACCTTGGTCAGTAAATGGACTAGCTATGGATCTCACTTGATTCTACACCTCCAGTAAGCAAGATCACACACACACACACACACACACACACATACACACACACATACACACCCCGCTTTTCAATGCAGTCAGAAGGTCAAACCCTGCAGAGCCTCGTCTGCTCTTACATCCTGTGGCTCCTCGTGTCCCCTCCTCATGGGCATCACGTCCTCTGCCTGGAGCTCCCACCCACCTCACCTGCTGTGTGTGGCTCTGTAGGCCCATTGTACTGAGGGACACAAACTGACACTGTACAAACAGATGTCACAGTTCTGGAGGGCTCGGCAGGGTCTCCCACTGGTGGCTGTTAGGGAGAGAGTCTGTCCCAGGGCCCTCTCTAGTGCCCTCTGCGTTAAGGAGGAGCTGCTTCACTTGGCAGCATGCGGCTCACCTTCTTAGGGCCTTTCCCGCTGGTGGGGCCGTGGTCCTCTCGCCTCGGGTTTTATCAGATTATCATCCACCCATTTCCACTTGGTGATCTCCCCGAGGCCCTGTTTCCCGGTGGGATCGCATTCACGCTGGCTTCTTTTCTTATTCAACCTAGTATTGTACACATGCTAGATGAGCTCTCTACCTGTGATCTAGATCTCTCACACACAACACACACACACACACACATGCGCACACACTCACGCACGTTTTCTCCCCCTGATGCTGACAGTGGAACCCAGGGCCTTGTAAGCACTAGGCAAGTGTTCTGTTCTCTGAGCTGCCTCCCCAGGTCTGGTCCTCTGAGACAGAAACTTGCCCTGCCTCTGTTTCTGGAGTCCTAGGGCTGTAGTGTGTGCCACCATGTCTGGCTACAGATATATTTGTTAAAATATAAAATATAAGAGGCTGACTAAGTGCTTTATATTTTAAGATTTATCTATTTTACGTGTATGAGTGCTTGCCTGTATTAGTCTATGTGTACTTTGTGCATGCCTGGTGCACATAAAGACCAGAAGAGGGTGTTTGATCCCCTAAACTAGAGTTACAGGCAGTTCTGAGCCACCCTATGGGTGCTGGAAACTGAACTTGGGTGCTCTGCAAGAGCAGAAATTTTTCTTAACTGCTAAGCCACCTCTCCAGGCCTGACTTATAAAGTTGCGGGGCGGGGCGGGGCCATGTTTTATTTTCCAGAGTTCAAACCCAGGCCCTTGTGCACCCTAAGCAAGGTCTTCTCTGCTGAGTGCATCCCGGCCGTGGAGCTTTTGACTCAACACCCCCGAGCATCTCAAGGTCATGACCTTGTCACCTAGAGAGAAACTCTTGAGTCGTCTAACCCAGTTTGTCAGAAAACACTATTTTTGACTCCTGGCTAAATTCCTTGAGTTCAGACAAACTGTCACTGAAATATGACACACTGTTGCTAGAGGTCAGGCTTGGTAGTAGAGACCTTGCCTTGCCAGCCTGTCACAGGCATGGTGGGGCCTGCGTCCTAGAGGCGGGAGAATCGGAGTCTCTCCGCTGGGATGCTTGGTCACAGCATCCGTCACTCTGCCAGTCTTGGAGTTTTCCTCCACAAGCTCACCAGAGAACTTAAGGAGCCTATTCAGTGTCTTCACCTCCCTTTTCACAGACCCTGGCTACTGGTCTCTAACAACCCACAGGCCTCTGTAAAGCATGAAGGCCCACAGGATCCTGCTCTGTAGCCAGCACAAGGAACATGACCTGCCAGCCAGGCTTTGCTACCTAGCCCCCACACCTCCTGGCAACCCCACAAGAGGGGCCTTCTTGCCCCATTTCCCAAAGACACCAAAGACACCAAGGTCCCCAACGAGACAAGGCCCAGCAAATTCAAGACTCAAACCAAGGGCATCTTATCTCTCAGACTCAAGCATGGGGACCACATACAAGATGGCATGCTTCTCTTATGAGAGAAACATCCTGGGGGAAACCAACGCCCTGTGTTGAGGCACGCACTGCTTGTTGGTGAACGACGATGAGCTAGAGAGAAATAGGCCCTGTGTTGTAGGGCCTAAGCATCTGCCACAACAGGGGCACCACGCTGGCTCTGACCAACCGCTCTTCCTTCACTCTGCCACCAGAGGGATGGCAAGGGATGGGGGCCCACCATTGGCTGCACCTCGGGGTCGTCTCTAAAATGGGGTGGTGGTAGTTCCTACTCAGGGGTGCTGTGAGGGCTTTCAGGGTCATCTCAAGTCTGCGAGCACAGGGTGACTGGTGAAGGCCACTCTATGCCAGAGCACGGGGCCAGAACGTGGCAGCCTTCTCGGCTGTAAGCTCCTACGCCCTTGGTTCCTCCACCTCCAAGGCTGATCCAGCGGAAAGACTGGCACTATCTCACAGCTAGGCAGGTGGCTGTGTGGCAGGGAACACAGTTCAAGTTGCCATAGCCATGCTTGAACCTGTCCTCCAGCGTGCAGCCACACTGACACCACGCCCCTCGGTGCCCCACTTGCATGCCTGACGCCTGCAGAATTCAGGAGCATAGGAGTTACAGGTGGCCGTGAGCCGCTGTGCGTGTGCATGTGCGTGTGCGTGTGCTGGAAGCCAAGCCTGGTCCTACAGAGGGCAGCAGCTTCTCTGAACTACGCCATCTCTAAAGCAAGCGCCTCATCTCCACCCCACCCCCCAGTCTTTCATTACTGTTGTTTGAGACTGCCACCATATGGGGTACAGGGTAACCTGCTCTCCTCCCAACTGTAGACTTTTAATTTGCCCAGGTAATTCCTCCCTCGTAAGGGACAGAGACAGCACGCCCTAGGCCTGCAGGGTGATTTAGGCAGAAAACCCACTCCCCTCTCTGCCTGCCTTTGTGAAAATTGCAAGAGCAGCCACTGAGATACAGAAAAAAGACGCAGACTCTAGAGACCCCCGCAGCCCGGAACATCTCACTTCTTTTCTGGGCTCAGGGGTTCTTTCTTTCTCCAGTAACAAATGGTGAAGGCCAGGCGCCAGGCTGCTTATGATGAGTGCTGTCGTGACACATGCTCGTGGTAAAATAGGCTCACAGCTCAGAAGGGAGAACCTCACCTCTCCACCACGCAGTGCAGCTGCTGCTCCCCAGAGGCGCCCATCAGGCCCCACACCTCCCAGAAACCGTGTTCTGTAAGCAAAGTCTGTTTCCTAACTCAAATATGGGCGTGTTTCACAATATCATAATCGTCTTTCATTGTCAGTCCATCTGCAATATAAACATGACAGTCAGAGTCGGGCATGGTGACTCATGCCTCTCACCCAAACAATCAGGAGACTGAGGCAGGCCTGAGCCACTTAACAGAAGAGCCAAGCAGAAGAACAAAGGAAAAGCAGGGGTTAGGGGAGCCAGCTGAGGTGTAGTGTTGGTAGTAGAGTACATGCCTAGCACGCAAGAGGCCCTGGGTTTGATCCCATATTCACAGAGAAATTAACTAATTAAGATAAGGGCTGGGGAGATGGCTCAGTGCTTAAGAGCACTGGCTGCTTTTCCAGAGGGCCAACAATTCCAGCCTTTATAGGTACCAGGCACACAAGTACAGTGCACAGAAATACATATAGGCAAAACATACATACACATAACATTAAAATTTAAAATAAGTTAGGTATAGTGGTGTGTGCTTTTAATCCTAGCACTCTGGAGACAGGGGAAATTGGGTCTTTACATGTTCAAGGCCAGCAAGGCTACACAGAAAGTTCCAGAATATCCAGGGCTACAGAGAGAGACCCTGTCTCAAAAAAGGAAAAAACAAACAAAAAAACCAACCAAACAAACAAACCAAGCCTGTGTTTATGGGAGTCGCATTCTTGGCTTTTGTTTGCTTGGTTGGGTGTGTGTGTGTGCACGTGTATGTTCATGTATCTGTGTGTTTCTATGTGTGTACATGTGTTTGTGTGAAGAGACTGTGTGACCAAGGCAGCTTATAAAGAAAGTATTTATTTGGGGCCTACAGTTTCAGAGGGTTAAAGTCCATGACCACATTGGTGGGAATCGTGACAGCAGATAGGCAGGCCTGGTACTGGTGTGGTGCTGAGAGCTTACGTCTTGAGACACGACCACTAGTCAGAAAAACACTGGG
Source organism: Mus pahari (assembly GCF_900095145.1). Classification (NCBI taxonomy): domain Eukaryota; kingdom Metazoa; phylum Chordata; class Mammalia; order Rodentia; family Muridae; genus Mus; species Mus pahari. The sequence continues at coordinate 2,344,604 of NC_034590.1, read as the reverse complement.
AATGGAGACTCTTTTGAAATCTCCAAGCCTACCCCCAGTGACACAGGTCCTAATCCTTTCCAAATAGTTCATCAGCTGAGGACCTAGTATGAACCTCTTGGGGCCATTCTCATTCAGACTATCACAGACGTAAGGGGATTTGTCTGAGAGCCCATGGCGGAAGCAAGCAGGGCCGTGACTGAGATGTCAGGCCTGTCCTTTCCTGGGATCCCTTTCCGACCCCAGTCCACTGTGGCCCAGTGACCCCAGAGGTAGTTCTGGAAAGCTATGGACGGAGACAGAGCTGTGGGTCAGCATGGCATAGAGTAAAGAAGACAGTGAGCCCCGCTTCCCACCGCCCTCTGGGTCAGAAGGCCACGCCTAGGGTAGCAGCAGGTTGGCCTCAGGCCCCTGTGGTATGGGGGCGTTACCCATGTGACAGGACAGGAAACACCAGAGTTGCTAAAGAAGGGGATGATGGCTTCTGGGGTACCCCATCATTCTTGTCAGGGACCTGCTCACCTCCCCCCCCCCCCCGCCCAGGTCTCAGGAGCCCTGCTGCCTACCCATCCTCTTTACACACACTACAGGACCTAAGACTGGCCAGCCATCAGCTCAACCCCCAGGGTCCCATCCCAAATCCGCAGAGTGGCTCTTAAGCCTGTAGTCTCACAGTCTGTCCCTGGCTCCTCACCGGCAGTCACCACCTCGCGGCCTCAACACTCACTTACTCTTCTGGAATGTTCTTCTGGGTGGATTCCTCCCTTGTCTCCCCCTCCTCCTAGATTTCACCCCTCAGAAGAATACTTCCAGTTTCCGTTCCTCTCCCTAACCATATCAGAACAAGCCCCTGCCTGCTGTACCACCGCTCTCTGTGGTGGCCCAGTCAGAGCAGGTTCACAGCCCTCTGACTCCAGTGTTCTCATGACAGGCAGGTGGACACCAACGCAAAAAACGTCTTTGGTCAGCCACGGTTGAGGGCATCCCTGCGAGACCTCCGGTCCCCACGGAAGAACTACAAGTCAACCATCGAGGATGACCTAAAGAAGCTCATCATCATGGACAACCTGGGGCCAGAGCAGGATCGGGACACGGGGGTGCGTGTGGCCGCAGCCTAGGGCAAGTTGGGAGGGGGTGATGCTCTCTGCCGTGCTTCCAGCCTTTGGTGTCTGCCGGCCCTGTTGTGGGGTGCAAGGAGGGGTCTCTCATTAATTAGGGACAGAGCCAGGACTCAAGCCAGCTAGGGAAGGGCCTGGTAACCATGGATCTCATGTCTTTCACCCAGAGCCCCAAAAGAAAATGGTCCTACCCCTCTTCAGACCACAGCCAGAAGCAGAAAGAGCTCCCAGAGACAACGTAGGCTCTCATTCCCCGAAAGCAGTGAGGCCACAGTGGCAGGTGCTGTGCCCTCCATTGCCCCGCCTGCCCCTCATCATCAGGCCGGCAGTCTATGGGAACCAAGACAGCCCTTCACTGGGTACACACCTGTAACCTGCAGGAGACTGAAACAGGAGGATCTCATGATCTAGACCAGCCTGGGTTACATGGTTACCTGAGACCATAACTGAAAAGAAAAGGCATGTACGAATTCAGTGATGAAGTGCTTGTATAAGTTTACTGTTGGACGATAGGCTCAGGAGCCACGGGCACAGGTCAGGGCTTGGGAGCCCTTGGGGAAGCTTTGACCAGTAAGAGTACAGACATGGATGCTGGGTAGACAAGAACTTGCCAAAAAGCCCCTGAGGCCCAGGACAGAGCCCAGCGTGCCAGTTCCTTGTCCTACCCTGTCTTGGCAGCAGTCCCCGCAGAAGAGCCTGCAGCGGACATTGTCAGATGAGAGCCTATGTAGCGGGCGCCGGGAGCCCACCTTTGCCAGCCCTGCCAGCCTGGAGCCCGGCCTGCCCAGCGATGTGCTCTTCACCAGCACCTGCACCTTCCCCTCCAGCACACTGCCCGCCCGCCGCCAGCACCAGCACACCCACCCAGCCAGCGGGGCACCCAGCACCACTGCAGCCACTGGCAATGGCTTCCCAGAGAAGAAATGTGAGCCTGGGCACCTGGGGGCTGCAGGTCCCCCTGGGGCTAGGAAGTGGGGCACACTGCAGCTGGGAGGCACCTGGTGGTCAGATGTGGTCAGGCCTTGTGAGGGAGGTCAGGGTGCACAGGTGCTCCAGGGAACCTCAAGGAGCGAATATTACTGGCCACATGCTGGGTCACCTGAGACCAGACACAGTCAGCCCCCTCACACACACCCCACGCCCAAGGACAGGTGTTGGCATCCTCAGCTTCTCAGCGACTGTGCCTTCTCATCCTCCCTGCTCCCAGCTAGGCGTCTCATTTCCTGAACATTTACTTAGTGACCTGACTTCCCCAGACATGCCATGCTTAGTGAGATCCATCCACACTTCTGTTGCATCTGGCCCCGTAAGTGGGCCACTGGAGCAGCGTCTCCTGACACGGGTCACAGATTCTAGCCCCTGGAGGTGGGGGGTCATGAGTTTGAGGCCAGCCTAGAATCCTAGCAAGACCCATCTCAACTAAGGAAGAAGGACCGGCAAAGTAGCCAGGGCCACACAGATGTGCTCCGTGAGCCCTCCTCGTGCCCTGACAGGCCGTGGCTACAAGTACCCCGAGCTCACTGGGGGCACAGCCCACGCAGATACACTGGGGGCTGGTTTTTCATTTGGGGCCTTTGTTTGAGTGTGTCGACCTGGCTGATCTGGAACTCACAGAGCTCTGCCGGCCTCTGCTTCCTGAATGCAGAGTGCTGGGATTTTAGGCCGGAGCCATCACTCCTAGCTACCTTCCATACCCATCCTGGTAGGAGTGGCAAGTAGCCTCACTGCTGGTGTGTGCTGGTCACTGCTGGATCGGGCGCTGCTCGGCCTTTAGGGTGTTAGAAAGTGTACGGCAGCCCCTTGTTTTCTAAACTCCAGATGTGTTCTGTGCCAAGGGTTTCAGTTAGGAGGTGGTGTCCCCACATCTTCTAGATGTGAAGCCCCTGTATCTCACACATGTGGAGGATGGGATAAAGGGGACTCTGGGTTCTCTTGAAGTAGCCATCTGTCCCTTAAAAATCGTCCTGCAGTAGCCCCGTATGGGGGAGCACGCCTCTGATCTAACGCTTAGGAGGTGAGAGCAGGAAGACCCAGAGTTCAAGGTCAGCCTCAGCTACACAGTGAGTTTGAGGCCAGCTTAGTCTAGTGAAACCTTGCCTCCAAAAGCTAACAGTTGTTCAGCCGTCCCATGGCACCCCGACCTTGTACCTGTGCCCCTGCCCTGGTACTCCGAGGCTGTGAGCCCTTCCGCAGGCCACTCCACACACAGCTATGCTCTGCCTTCTGGCCCGAGACAGCTACCGATCGTCCTCGCACATCTCCCTGTGCTCCAGGCTGAACTCCCTGCCCTGCTGACAGCATCCCCGCCATCCCTTAGGGCTGTCCCCATGCTACCCAAGCTTACCTTTGTCTCTTGCCTCTACTCTCAGCCTCGATCGCCCTGCCAGCTCCTAGATAGGGCCTGATACACAGGACATACCCAACATAATGCCAAAAGAAGACTCCACCTCTGCCACACTCTCGACCAGCATCCCTCCCTTCAGCCTGTCAGACGACCGTCTCAGGCTCTCCCATCCACCATGCCTGACCACTCTGCCCCCTCTCCCCTGACTGCCTCGTCCACTCTGGGTGTCTTCTCCTTTGGACTAGGAACACCTTAAGCACAAGGCCTGGTAGCCTCTGTCTATCAGGCCTTACAGACACACCTCAAAATACCAGGGTTCTGGGTGTTCGCTTCAAGAACAACTTTGGCGGTTACTACACAGCCTTTGATGGGCCATAAGTCCTGACGAGGTCTGCCAGGGAATTGTCAGGACATCATTGTACTGCATTGCTGTGGGGACAGCCAGATAGCCTGATATACATCCCAGAGGTGGCTGCACACCTCTTCAGGAGGGACCACAACACTTCAGGTAGTGACCACCAGGCTTATCATTTCCCTGGCTCACCCAGGGCCTCCTCGGTGTTCCACAAACCTCTGGGACTGTTCCAGGAGAACGCTTTTCTCCCCAGCCTCTCCCTGGCACCTACCCACCTACCATTGCAGAGCTTTGCTTTAAGGTCACCTCAGCAGGACCTCCCTGGTCCCATATATAGAAAGCCGCCCACATGGACACCCAGCCCCCAGCGCCGGTGCCCTGTCCCTCCACACTGACTGCGTGCTCAGCCGCCTCCCCGTCTCCACCTTCCCACATAGCTGCCATCTCAGCCTCAGAGCTCTCCCTGGCGGACGGACGGGACCGGCCCCTGAGACGACTCGACCCCGGGATGATGCCGCTACCGGACACAGCCGCTGGTCTTGAGTGGTCCAGCCTGGTGAATGCTGCCAAGGCCTACGAAGGTGGGTAGCCTCCACCCAGCCGCTCCTGATCCTCAGTGGTTATCTCTTCCCAGGAGATGACTGGAGGGTCTGTGGCTTTGCTGGACCTCACGCCTGTGTTCCCGAGTCACGGAGAACAAAGTTAAAGCCTTTCGTTGTCATCTGCTGACCACACAGCCCACGCAGGTGACCTCTTTTGATCACCTGCTACTTGGTCCACAGAAGGAGATCCCTCACCAGCTGCCTGTTGTGTGAAAAATGGGCCCAGAGCAAGCCCCACACAAACAGTGCCCCCGAAGGCTGCATGAGACCCATCTCAAAAAAGCAAAGCAAACAAACCCCAGGCAGGCCAGCCTGGTCTATGTAGCAAGTTCCAAGACAGTCAGGACTGTGTAGAAAGACCCTGTCTCAAACAAAAAAAGTCCTGGTTGAACAGTCAAACTACAGGTGAGAATTCTAAACTCAGTGAACTGAGTAGGGCCCAGAGTCCCCACAACCCACCCTGCTGTCTATAGGCCTCGCCCTGTCTGTCCGAGATGCCTGTTAGCGCTCTGGCCACCATATCCCCACCTCCGCCAACAGGACAGAAGAAAGACACACCTTCCCTGGAGGAAGCCTTTACCGCTTCCTGTTTGCAGGACCCTCAGCCAATGGCTGTGCCTCCTCAGACTGGGAACTGGGGAACTGGGGAGCTGGTGGAGAGCACAGGGGTGAAGCGCTCATGTGCAGGACCCTGGGTTGTCTCAGCTTTGGTTTGCAGGGGAGAGTTGGCTTGGGTTGGGTTAGTTTTGGATTGGTTTATTGATTGTGTTGGGGTTTTTTTTGTTGTTTTGTTTTGATTTGGGGGTTGGTTTGGTTTGGGGGAGTGGGTTGTTTGGTTTGCTTTGTTTTTTTTTTTTTTTTTTTGTCTCTGTGTAGCCCTGGCTGTCCTAGAACTCACTCTGTACACCAGGCTGGCCTCACACTTGGAATTCTACCTGCCTCTGCTTCCTCCTGAGTGCTGGGATTAAAGGTGTGGACCACCATCTGCAGCTATATGATCGTGCGTTGGTTGGCCTATCTGTCTGGTTTAGACAGGTATTGTATAGCCCAGATTACTCTCAAACTCACCATATAGCTCAGGCTGGCCTTGAACTCCTTCCAGGTTCATCTACTGAGTACTAGGATTATAGGTTTATGCACTGTGCCCAGCTCAGAATTCCCCAGCCTGGCCTCAAATTTGTGGTCCTCCTGCCTCAGCCCCTCCAGTACTGGAATTTCAGGGCTGTAGCACCACCCCGACCTGGCCCAGCCATGTTAAGTTTTTTGTAATTCTGAACACCCACCCTCTCAGCCCAACCTAGAGTACCATCATCACATGGCATGTGTGGACTAGGTGGGCATCATCACATGGCATGTGTGGACTAGGTGGGCATCATCACATGGCATGTGTGGACTAGGTGGGCATCATCACATGGCATGTGTGGACTAGGTGGGCATCATCACATGGCATGTGTGGACTAGGTGGGCATCATCACATGGCATGTGTGGACTAGGTGGGCATTTTTTTATGCTGACCTCTATCCAAAGAACCATAGTAGAAAAGCAGGAATGATTTTAATTAAAATAGGACTTCTGTGTTTGTGTCCCACATGTTCTGCCATCTAGCAGTAGCCCCAAGAGTGTCAGGCTCGCCCTGGCATCCCCATTGCAGTGCAGGGTCAGGCCAAGCATCTCTTGGATTCCTGACTTGGAGAGGGAGGGTAAGCCATGGGGGCAGGACCAGATCTAAAAACTAGGAGCTCAGCTGGCTGGCTCCCAACATAGGAAGTACCAAATGGGTTGACAAGGAAACCGGAGACTGCCGCCTACGTGTGATCTCCAGCTTTGCCTGTGAGGAGTTTTGTGACAAGCCATTAACCCCTCATGCCTCAGTTGCTCATCTGTAAAATCTCTCTGCCTCGCAAGTTTTGAGTATTAGATGAACTTGTACTTGTTAAAGTGCTTATGAACCATGGCAGTGGAGAAATGAGCAGCAGTAGAGCCCCTGCCTAGAGTCCCCCAGTAAGGGGCTGGGGGTGTGGCTCAGTGGTAGAGCCCCTGCCTAGAATAGATATGATATATTCATACTGTAATATGAGCCCTATTAGTTCTTGTTCTGAAGAATTTTAGATATTCAGCTCCTGAGAGCCAGGAAAAACACAGACTCTCCGAGTCTCAGGGGTCTGCTTGAGCTCCATAGCAAAATCTTGTTTAAAATCTTCAGATCCGCTGAGCGTGGTGGTGCACGCCTTTAATCCCAGCATTTGGGAGGCAGAGGCAGGTGAATTTCTGAGTTGAAGGCCAGCCTGGTCTACAGAGTGAGTTCCAGGACAGCCAGGGCTACACAGAGAAACCCTGTCTCGGAAAAAAAAAAAATCTTCAGATCCGCTGGGCAGTGGTGGTGCACACCTTTAATCCCAGCACTTGGTTGGCAGAGGCCTGGAAAAAATGACTCCCTTTCTGCTTCTCCCTGACAGTGCAAAGAGCTGTGTCACTCTTCTCTCTGAACGACCCAGCCCTGAGCCCAGAGATCCCTCCTGCACACAGCCCTGTGCACAGCCATCTGAGCCTGGAGCGGGGCCCCCAGACTCCAAGAGCCACTCCCACCATGAGGTGAGTTTCCCTGGAAACACTGGGCTCCATCACCTCCGGAGCTCAGCAGGCAGCACATGTGCACAAGACAGGAGTGGGCAGGCACTGCAGATCACCCAAGATGGCCAGGACATCTGGTCTCATACTTCCAACTTTGAGCCATTCCCCCAGAGCGTCCCCCCAGCCTCCTAGCTGTCACCCATTTCCATCCGTCCGTCTGCAGCTTGATCCCTCTTTGGTGGATCCTCTAATGATGCAGACTTGCCCTCCACCCTCTCTGCACTTCTGGGCACATACAGACAACCTCAGCCTCCTTTGGGTGCTGAGATGACGCTCCACACTCAAGAGAGAGGACAAGTAGACAGGCCACTTGAGCATCTCACCCCAGCTCCCCTGACTGGATTCACTGAGTCTGAGTATTGTCACCCAGCAGAGAGAGAAAGCTTCAAGGGCCTTGCTGCCTGCATAAGGGTTACCAGGGCACTCGCAGCATCTGTGTGTACTTCCCACGAAGTTCTGCTTGCCACTTGCCACTTAGTGGTTACTGAAAGCCTTTTCTGAGGAAAATTGTGAGATTATATATAAAGACCAACTAGGCAGTGAAGGGATATGTGTATGTGTGTGTATGTATAATATATATCTCCCTTCACTGCCTCGTTAGTCTTAGGTCTTGACTCGAATCAGAAGTGTGAACCTCTGAAGTTACAGAACACAGGTGCTCTGGTTAAAGGCTTTGGGGATCTGTGGCCCTGGGGCCCTCTCCTGGGTTTTACCCTCCCACCTCCCTCCGTACTCATAGCTCCCTAAGATGAGGACCAGGAAGGGGAGGAAAAGAGGAGAGGTGGGAGGACCCAGCAGCCTCACCCCAGCCCTTTCCCAGACCTCCATGCAGAGAGGTGCCATCTGCTTGCAAAATGCCAGGCAGACCTGGGGCCGAGAGCGTCTCCACAGCTAAAAGCCAGGCAGCGGGTCCCAGCCCCAGCGCCTGGGTGAGCAGCATGCCTGCGTCAGCCTGGGCGTCCTGTTCCGTAGCAGCTGAGTGGCACCTTTACAGGCCACAGAGGGCTGGACATTCTGTTGGGCTGTAACGAAGTGTGTCATCATCATTGTCATCGTCATTGATGGCGCTGTTGTCAGTTGTCCATTGGCCCACCATGGACCTTATGGGCTCGGGATGGGCTTAGTCTGCAATGCTCACTACATACAACCTGGGCATTGAGTGTTCTTCCTAAAATCACACATATACCCCAACTTGCTGGGCACATGCGTATTTCAAGGCAGCTGCCACCTAGCCGTGGCCTGGCCTGGTGCTTCCTCAGCCAACGTGCACAGGCGGCCTGGGTCCAGGGGCAGGAGCCTGCCTCCGCCTTCCCCACAGAGCTGCTCATCGGCCCCTTACACCCCTGGGCTTTCAGGATGGTGAGGAGTGACCAGAGACCAGAGGGCCTGTACCCCAAGTCTCTCTCAATTTTTGAGTAAGAGCACTTTTCTGAGGTGTGAAGTGTCAGGACTGACCCCATCCCTTGTCTCTCCAGCGAGGAGTCACCCCTGGATCTGACAGGCAAGGTATACCAGCTGGAGGTGATGCTGAAGCAGCTGCACACGGACCTGCAGAAGGTGAGGCCCACAGTGTGCCTCCTGCCTACCCCTCTCCCCCTGTGCTGGGCAGCACTTTCTCCCTCCCCCCCCCCCCACACACACCTGCCCCTCGCCCCTCTGCTCTGGAATATAAATAATCACCAGGGGACTGAAACGTCAAGCAAGGTACAGGAAATCGGCGTGCAGGTCAGTTAGTAGAGTGTTTGTCCAGTGTGCACAAGGCTCTGGGTTTCCTCGCTGCCTGAGCTGGGCATGATGGTAGACCAGCTTTCGGGTCATGGAGGAAAGAGAACCAGAGACCAGAGCCATCCTCAGCTGCATACTGAATCTTACTGAGATGCATGAGGGTAGGCCTTTAATTTTAAATAATTACAAATAAAAATGGGAGGCAGATGGTGGCCATCAAGGGAGTAATGGCAGTATAGATTATAGGACAGTCATGCATGTGGGACTCTGCAGCCAATTAAGAGTTTGAGTCAAGGGGGCTAGAGAGATGGCTCAGTGGTTAAGAGCACTGACTGCTCTTCCAAAGGTCCTGAGTTCAATTCCCAGCAACCACATGGTGGCTCACAACCACCCATGATCAGATCTGATGCCCTCTTCTGGTGCATCTGAAGACAACTACAGTATACTTACATATAATAATAAATAAATAAATAAATCTAAAAAAAAAAAAAGAGTTTGAGTCAAGCCTCATAGTGCCTCATGTGCCTGGAACCCCAGCTCTAAGCAGGGCAGAGGCAGGAGGGTCACAGAGGCTTGCTGGCTTCCAGCCTGGCCAAGAAAACATAAGCACAGGTAAAGGGGGAGACAAAGAAATAGGTGACGAGTGACAGAGGACACCTGGAGCCCTCTTCAGATACATGCCCCTCTGCACACGCATGCGGGCATAAATAAGGAAATAAGTTAAAATGGGTAAATGACTAGTAGATATATCTAGCGACTACCATGCAATATTAACTTAGTGAGAAATAGTCCAGGCCTTAATCCTCCTGCCTCAACCTCCCCATTCATTGCTGTGAGACAGAGGCAGGCAGACCTCTGTTAGTTTGAAGCCAGCCTGGACGGCCTAGGATACACAGAAGCCCTGCCTCAAAAGGATCAAAAAATAAATAAAGGGGGCTGGTGAGATGGTTCAGCGGTTAAGAGTGCAGACTGCTCTTCCAAAGGTCCTCAGTTCAATTCCCAGCAACCACATGGTGGCTCACAGCCATCTGTAACGAACTCTGACTCCCTCTTCTGGAGTGTCTGAAGACAGCTACAGTGTACTTACATATAATAAATAAACATTTTATAGATAGATAGATAGATAGATGGATGGATAGATAGATAGATAGATAGATAGATAGATAGATAGATAGATAGATAGATAGATAGATAGATAGATAGATAGATAGATAGATAGATGGTAACAAGAAGAAAGCCCCTTGTGGAAGGGCATATACTAAGCACCTGTCTGTGGCATCCATGCACCCATCTCAGGGCAGAGGGGGAGAAGCAAGACTGGGGGAGCTTTACTTGTTTATGTATTTGAGGTGATGCAAGGCTGGACTCCAGTTCAGATCCCACCCCAATATTTAATGCCTTGGCACTCCCTGCGCTAGGATGTCCCATGACCTCGGGAGCACAGAGCCTGCACAGGCTGCTTTGCTGTGCTGGGGCTTGGTTGTTTTCTTCCAGGAAAGTGAAGACGGCAACCATCCCGAAGGTTGGGGTGGGGTGGGGTGGGAACAGTGAGTATGGCTATCAAATGACTACTTCAGCCTGTCAGTGGTGGGGTGCACGCCTGTGATCCTAGCACCGGGGAGGCTGAGGTCAGCCTGAGCTACATACTAAGAGCATGAGGTAACTTGCCCTGGGTTTCATCTGGAGAAGCAGAGCTGGGATTTGAACCCTTGCAGACAGGCCTATCAGGATCCAGTGGCTGTGGTCTGCTTCTGTTCTGTGCACCTCAGCTGTCTGCCTTACCGTCCCTTACTAACCCAGCCCTTTGCCCTCCCAGGAGAAGCAGGATAAGGTGGTGCTACAATCGGAGGTGGCCAGCCTGCGGCAGAACAATCAACGACTGCAGGAGGAGTCTCAGGCCGCCAGCGAACAGCTGCGCAAGTTTGCGGAGCTCTTCAGCAGGGAGAAGAAGGAGCTCTGAGTGTCCCTGGGTCACCCCAGACCGCCCTGGCTGGCAGGCAGTGGGCTTCTGGTTGCAGGGGTGACAGACCAGCCAGCCACAGCCCCGCACCCACTGCCCTGCAACCTTCCTTTAGGGACTCCGGCACTCCAGGCACTAGTCTCAGGCCCCCCTCGGCTGCTCCCTGCCACCCTGCAGGCCACAGGAGCCCATTCCTAGGACCCAGCTGCCTGGAGCTGTCGGTGGGAGGGGCCCAGGAGCCCCTGCATGAGAACTATGGAACGAAGTGAGCCCTTTCTTCCCCCACTCCCTGACACTCCAGGGCTCCTCTGTCCCCAGTGTACTGGCTCCAGGTAGCATGGACATCCCCCTCCGAGTCCCCCTTCCACACAGCTGCCAGGAGCACTTTCACAGAGTTTAAATTATTTTCCTGGGGCCCCAGAATGGACAGGACCCGCTAGCACCCAGACCCACTCCTTTGAGAAACCCTATTTGTACAGCTAGGACTGTTTATAGGGTCTTTTTTACCGGCTTCTCTCCAAGCGGCCGCAGGAGCTTGGAGCCTTGGAGCTACTGATCTGGCCAGCCATGGGATCCTCCTCTAGGACAACTAGGCCATTGCCCCCTACGCCAGCGGCTTTGAGGAGCCTGGGGACAGGGCTGAGGCAGAGCCTTCACCCCCTGTATGGTTGTCTTTTCTTTTACAAGTTTCCCTGGCCACACTCCATCCCCCAGTGGCCACCAGACATGCTCACTGTGCTCCCCGGGGAGCACTCACAGTGCAGCCCCCAGAGATTCTCCAAAGGCAATAAGGGGCAGCTCAGTGTGGATCCATGCTGCTCACCCAGGAAACACAAATCCCCCTCTCCCTTTTTTTCCTTCTTTAAAAACAAACAGAAAAGAATATATATATATATATATATATTTATTTTTTCATGTAGAGTTGTGCCGGAACACATTTGAATGGCCACAGTCTGTGGATTCCCCAAACCCTGTGGGCTGGAGGTCAATGTGAGGACTCAGAGGGATGTG
>NC_034590.1:2310887-2331574 GCF_900095145.1 Mus pahari | reverse complement strand
AAAAAAAAAAAACATCTGGGCCAGAAGTGGCTTTGTGGTTAAGAGCACCGGCTGCTCTTCCAGAGGACCCCCAGATCCTCACAGCTCACAGCTGGCTGGCTACACACCCAAGAGACCCAGTGTCCTCTTCTGGTATTTTTTTTTTTTTAAATAAACAACAACAAAAGCCGGGCAAAGTAAGATAGCATGCGCCTTTAACCCCAGCAGAGGGAGGTGGGTCTGTTGAGTTTGACGCCATCCTAGTCTATATAGTGAGTTCCAGGGCAGCTAGGGCTACACAAAAGAAGTCGGTCTCAAAACCACTGTGATTGCAGGTACTGCCATGGTGGTGGGATGTGTGTGAAGCCCTAGGCTGCCACCCGCCCCAAGCCACGCCCCCTCTCCATCCCCCACCCACCCCCACCCTCCGCTTCATTTGTGTGCCCTGCCCCACATACTCATCTCTCCACTGGGTCCCACTGTGCCTGCCGTGGGACCTCCCTCTGCCAACAGTGCAGGGAGTGGATTGCAGTGGAGAGCTACCCGGGTTCCCTGGGGACCAAAGGTAAAGGAAGAGTCGTCTAGCTAAAGTGTCTCGGACCAACTCCTGAAGCCTCAGCCAAAACCAGGTTTTCTATGGCCCTTCAGGCAGGACAAGTGGGGACACCTTGAAACTTGGGGTCCTGAGTCTGTGTCCCGCCGAACTGTGGACATCTGCGGGTGGGCGAGGCACCAAACTGACTTTGGACTCAGGAGTTCCACAGGAAGATCCTAAAGACTCGCCTCCTGTGGGAAGTCAGCCTCTCTGGACAGGACTGCCCCCATCCCATCAGCGGTCCTTGTGTTCTTCAGGTCTGAGCTGAACTCTGATCCTCCTCTGCACCATACCCTCACCCCCCCCACACACACACACACAAATGTCTTCCGAAAGGTGTTTGCCTATATCCAGTGGAGCATCAGCCCTTGCAAGGGCTTCCAGCTACTTAGACATCCTCACTTGCCACCCTCCTCAGGGCCCCATCCAGCCCAGCCCTCCCCCCATCAACCTGGGCCAAGTGGGGGAGGGAACCCGGGAACAAACTGTTCTCACATCCTCTCCTGGCCTGGGAGACATACCACCATCTCCCAACACCCCACAATTCACACGCGCACCCGCACACGCACGCCAAGCCCTGATGGCGCCTGCACTGCGCCCCGTAGTCCCTTCCCTTTCTTGCCCCAGTTTTTCCTGCCCCCTCCCCCACTTCTCCTCCGCCTGCCTATCTCTTTGGCCTCATCTGCCTGGCACTCTTCAGATCTCTGTTGTCTGTCTGCACCCCCACATCCCTTTCTAAAGAGAAGGCTCATGCTATAGCCCAGGGTGACGTGTGACTCCCGGTCCACCTGCCTCAGCCTCCAGTGTTGGGGTTCTGAGCCACATGGTGTGCTACCATCCTGGATGATGGTCCCTTACATTCTTTATTGCCTTCCAACCAAAAGTCTCGCTCATTCCTGTGTCTTTTGTCTGGGGGCTTTGCCTGTCCCCTTATCTCATTTTCTCCCTCTGACTGTACATTTTCTGCTTGTCTCTCCAAACAGCTGTCCACTTCTGCCTCCCCTGGTCTTGCCAAAGCCTGACTTTTTTTTTTTTTCTTTTTTTAAACTATTATTTCCTGGACTAGTCCTCCACCCCGTCCCTGGTCCCTGTCCTCTTCCCTTGGAATTCCTGGGACTCTCTCTTCATCTGTGTATCTCCCCAGCTTTGTCCTTTTTTCATTCAATACATTTGTGGCCTCAGAACCATCTTCCTCCCCGACCATTGCCCTGGTTCTCCACCCCCACCCCACCCTGCCTGTCTCTTTGAATCCCTGTGTTTTGAGATGTCCTCCTGTCCTCCACTTTTAGCCACACCCAGGACAGGGAATCCCAAGTGACAGCCAGCCATGCTGAGGTGCTATCATCGAACCCTAGCCAGGGAGGGGGCTGCCTCTGGTCTCTCCAGCCCTCCCTTCCCCCCAGTCTTCACTCCCACCTCCCTCTTTGAGCTGCCTCCCGCTGCAGCTGCAGCAGCCCGTTGCTACGGCAACCACAGCTGGCTGGGTGGGAGCCCCTCCACCCCATCCCCCTCTTCTCTCCAGCAAGACAGGGAGGAGCTGGGACAAAGCCACAGGGAGGCATGGTGTAGGGGCAGAGAGGTGGGGGCCAGCCACAGTGGCTTCTACCCCAGTGAGGCCCCTTGGCTTCCCATGCTGGTGACACCCCAAAAGAGGTTAGAGATGGAAGCAGTTGTGGGCAGAGGGGTCAGGCCCAGTTTAATACACAGAACAAGTTAATTCACAGCAGAGGCAGGCAATAAAGGAGACTTGGTGGCAAGGGGGGTACTCCTGGATTGGGGGCAGACTCCCCCAGACCCTCCACCTCCCCCACTTGCAGTCTCAATTTCCCCTTTTAAAAACCCGAACAACAAACACACACAACCACGAGAAACAACCACACCCCCTTGCCACCCCCAAATGGCTAGCGAGGGGGGCAGGAGGCAGCCCAGCCTGGCTGGGCAGGGAAGGAAAGGGGTGGGAAGGGGGAAAGGAAAGAAAAAAAAAAAAAATAACTGAGTCCATTGCAATCTGTGCTTCTCACTGCAGTGGGCTGGCTGCCTGCCTGCCTCACCCCACGGCCTCCCCCAGCTGCACGCCCAGGCCTGGCAGGCAGGCACCGGGAGGGCGCTGCACGGGGCTCTCAAGGAGGAGCAGGAAGAGTTCAAAACCATAGTTCACATGCAGTATCCACGGTGGGTACCGAGGAAGGGATCCTACCCACCTCAGATGGGAGCTGAGACCATTGCAACTCCAGAAATGAGGTGGGGAGGCGCCATTCAGGAAACTGGTAAAGTCAGCTCCCCAGCAGACACTCAACAGTGCCTCTCCACCCAGCCAGGCTTTATAGGACTCTTTGTATATATTAATTTCTTTTTTTCCCTTTTTTTTTTTTCACGTTTTGTCTTTTTCTTTAGAAAAAGGCTCTTTTCGTGCCGCTGGCTGGCATCCACTGCCCCTCTATGCCCGCCCAGAGGCGGGGTATGGCTTTGAGGAGAGCAGAAGCCTGGTGCCCATTTGTCAAGGGATGAAGAGGGGGGACAGGAGTGACCCTGCTGGACCCACCCACTCACAGGGTAACATTCCACTTGCAGAGGGAGAATGCTTTGCCCGCCCCCTCCCCCGACTCTGGGTTTCACCCTATCCCTTCCACTGAGGACACCGGGTGGGAAGAGCCAGGAACTCCAAGAGGCAGAAGATAGCACCACCCGAAGGTGCTGGGGAAGCAGAGCCAGGCCTAAGTCAGGGTGATGTAAGCAGAGGCCTTCTCTTTCAAGTGCCGAAGACAGAGGTGGCAACTCCAGCTCCCTGCGGGGGAAGCCAAGAGACAGAATTAGACTCAAGCCGATGAAGAGATGAAGAGCGCCCCCCACCTGTCCCCACCCAGAGCACATGGTCTCTGCCACCGGGAAGACAACGTTCCAACCCACCCACCCCATGTCTCGCCCACCTCTTCCCTCACCTTCCGGGGGCTCCGCCATGGGAGGGCTCAGGCAGTACATGTGGTAACCTCGATCGCAGTCATCACAGAACAGCAGCTGGTCCTGGGGGGTGAGACCCGCCCAGCTGGCACCCTGGGGGCATGGGCACCAGAAACGGGGGTGGGGGGCTGGGGCAGGGGCAGGGTCCCAGGGGCCCTTCTGCAGCCTGTACTGTGGCGTCCACCGGTCTTGTCTGACGACTCGCGGAGTCGGATTTTGTAACTATAGACTACTGAGCTATGCTCAGCGGGCCAGATACCAACTCCGGAGCAGTATGTAGGTTCAGATCCTGGCCCTGCAACCTTCTGACCTTGGTGACCTGGGGCCTCCTTCCCCCTCCCTGAGCTCAGCATCTTCTACGTGTAGTGGGAACTGGAGTACCAGCCTCAAGGGAGGTTGGGAGGTGTCATGGGAAAGAATATAAAAGAATAAGGACGGTGGCGACCGTACTGCACGCTAATGCTGGTCACTGGGAGTTATGAGCAAGGAAGACTTTAGGCTTCATGGGCAGAGTGGCAGAGCCAGGCCGGAAGGGAAGCTGGGGATGTGCCCAGGAGGTGGGGCGGGCACTCACGTCATTCTCCGAGGTGCCACACAGGCTGCAGGACTTGCATTCAATGCACTGCCAGCGGTAGGTCCGCACAGCTGCGGTCATGTTCACGGTGAACTGTAAACACGAGGGATGTCCTGGGGGTCGAGGGGCAGGGATGCAGTTAGCGAGTTGAGTCGTCTCGTACCCCTGGTGGCTGGCTACTGACCCCTAGGGAGGTAATGGCTCTATCCCCAGCCCTGACTCGGAGGTCAAGGTGAGCTTTGTGGTGGGACCCTATGCCTGAGACAGACATCCAGAAGCTGGACTGCGCGGCAGGCAGCTGTGTGTTGGCCACCACAGTCTCCTACTCAGCCACCATGACAACCACACTTTGTTCCCCAGAACACCATGGCAACTGCATTCCATTACCCAAAGTGCTGTGGCAACCACGTTCTACCACCCACAATACTGTGGCCACCACAGTCTGTTAGGTATCGCACTAGGGCAGCCACATTCCAATACCCACAGCGGAGCCGCCAGCTCTCCTGCTAACCACAGCAACGTGGCAGCCGACTTCTGCCAGCCAGGATGCTATGGCAACCAAGTTCCACAACAGGGTCCCCACACCTTGCTTCGCTGAGACCAAAGGCCAGCCCACACAAGGCACCAGCGAACAAACTTGCGCTTACAATGCTCGCCGTGGGAATTTGCTCAGTCATTCTCCCACAGCACAGAGACACCTGTAGCCACTGCCCACAGCACTTCCCACAGAGCCTGACAACCACTACCCATATCATTCAACAGCCACTTCCCACAACACCCAACAGTTACAACTACATCCCCCGCCCCGAGCCAGACACCAACAGCCCACACAGCCTGACAGCTCACAGTGCCCAGTGCCGAGTAGCTACAGCACCTCAAAGCCACAGTCCACCAAGACATAACGACCGCATTCTACTGTATTAAATCGCAAAGACAACCCACACTGTAACGACCACAATCCATTACCCACGATGCTGAAGCGACCAGTCTTCCTACCCAGGAGGCCTCCATGGAAAACCACATTATATTAACCACAGTTCTACAGAACACAATCCTGCTATTCACAATACCTAGGCGGTACAGTTCATTACTCCCATAGCTCCGTCCCCTACCCACAATGCCTCCCTAACTTCTCTCTACTCTCCACACGGGGAGAGCACAAAGCCATGGCACCTCATATGTCCTGTTGGTTCCTCCTCTGCCAGCAAGCCCGCTCAGTTTCCCACAGACCCCGGCAGCAGAGGCAGCCCCCAAGGACAGGCCTCCCATTCCCTAGATCCGGATTCTGAGATGCCCTCTCCCCGCCATCTTCCAGAAAATATGTGGTGAGTGTCACCTGATCGCCCACAGTCTGCACAGGAGATGAGGTCCTCGGGACACCCAGTCTTCTTGGAGCCCCCCAGGCAAAAGTCACAGTAGCCATTGGGGATGACAGTGCCATCTGGTGCTTTCTTGGCTGAAAGACAGCAGGCAGCGGTGGGCACAGGACAGGTGAGGCGTGCCAGTCAAAGACTGCTGCAGAAGTCGGGGAGGAGGGAGGTGCCCCTACCTGTGTGTTTCCTCTGTGCCTCGGGGACCCAGGCCAATTCTTTGTAAAACTCTGGGGGTGGGGGGACAGAAAGGAGCTCTTACCATAGGCAAGGTCCCATCTGTCCCCAGCCTCAGCCCCAGGGGTGGGACCCTTGGCCCAGGCACTGGGAAGTGGCAAGGAAGCTGAGGGAGGGGCAAGCTGTTCTCACCAGAGCCCTAACTCTTGGGATAACTACATGTTCTATTTGGGTAAAAGTCTGGAAGACAGGTATAACCTTAGCGAGAGCCCCATCGTGTGTTTGCACCCCTAAGTAAGTTTGCCTAGGCCAACGATTAGCAGACAGTTCTACAAAGCCTAATCAGGGCATTTTTACAGCACAGAAGGCTCTGGGCCAGGCCTGAGGATTTGGAGATGCTCTCATTGAGGGACAGGTGAGAGATAGCCCCCTTCCTCCATGGCTCAGCTGTCATGGCATGGGACAGCCACGGGTGGGTGTAAAGACCCTGGGGGCCACCAAGGACCCTGGGGGCCACCGACCTTGCCCTGGATCCTAACATAGCAGAGAAGGAGACGAGGGAGGTCTGGGGGGGGGGTGGAGTCATCTACCACCCCCCTCAGAGCTCTAATTGAAACAACAAATCAGACCCAGAAATATTATGCCCGGTGCCCGGGCAGGGAGGGAGGGAGGGAGGGAGGGAGGGAGGGAGGGAGGGAGGGAGGGAGGGAGAGAGAGAGAGAGAGAGAGAGAGAGAGAGAGAGAGAGAGAGAGAGAGAGAGAGGGTTGGTTGTCATGACAACCCCAGAGCCAGCATCCCTATGGTTGGTGGGTGAGGGAACCATTAAACTGAAGATTTTCCAGAAATGTCTAAATGTGCCCCCACCTCCCTCCCCGTCCGCAGACATCACCAGGCTCCGTTGCTCCCGCCCCACCCTTGGCAACTCACCCACCAGCCTTGACCCTCCAACTCACGTTTATGGTTGTTTTTCCGGTGAAAAGGCAGGGCGTGGCGCTCAGTGTGCTCCTCCCCCTCCTCCTCAGCCAGGTGGGTGTGGGTGTAATGGTAGCTGAGTCCTGGCCGGTTCTTATATCTCTTCCCGCAGACTGGGGGGAAGGGAGTGGGGGATCCTCAGACTCCAGGGCCACCTCCTCCACCCTGGCCTCCAGGTTCATACCACCTGCTCTGCCGAGAGCCATAAGGGAGGGGTCACTGGGTCCCCCCCCATCTCTCTTTCCCCTCTGCAGAACTCACTATCACAGACGTAAGGCTTGTCTCGGTCCTCCAGAGATGCGGTGTCCTGGCGTTTGCGGAGACCTCCAATGCCATATGCCTGTAGGGAGGAGGGTTAGGAGTAAGGAAGCTGGAAAGCCAGGGAAAGAAAGGTTCATCATTCTTGGGGGTTTTGAGTTTGTCGTCGTTGTTGCTGCTGTTGCTTGAGACAGGGTCTCGTTATGTGGCCCTGCCTGACTTGGAATTCACTATGTAGATCAGGCTGGCCTTAAACATGCAGTGGCCCTCCTGCTTCTGAATCACAGATATGTGCTACCATGCCTTAGTGGGCTTCTTCATTTAGGCTTGAAAGTCAAACTGAAGAAAAAAAATTAAAATTTTTCTTTTCAGTACTGGGGGCGTGGCTCAGTGACAGAGCAGGTGTCATGTGAGTGTGAGACTCTGGGTGCCAGAACCACACAACGATAATGAAATCTTCCTAAAACTAAAACTGGGCACAGTCTCTAGTGGTGAGCCTTCGACTTTCTCTTGGTACACCTATGAAGATAATTCTTCTTCTTGTTGTTTTGAGACAGGGTCTCTCCACACAGTCCTGGCTGAGAGCTCACTCTATAGACCAGGCTGGCCTTGAACTCAGAGATCCTCCTGCCTCAGCCTCCCAAGTGCTGGGACTAAATCTGTGTTCCAACACCTTTTATTGTTCTTATTAGAGGTTGTGTGTGTGTGTGTGTGTGGTAAGTGTGTGTTTGTGAATGTCTGTATGTGTGGTATGTGTATATTTGTATGTGTGTGTTCATGGTATGTGTGTGTATATGTTTGTATATGTATATGTGTTTGCATACACACACACATATGTGTGTGGTGTGCATGTGCATGTGTATTTATATGTATATGTGGAGTGTATATTTGTACATATGTGTTTGTATGTGTGTACATGTTTGTGTGTGTGTAGTGTGTATGTTTGTAAGTGTGTGTGTTTGTGTGTGTGTGTGTTGTTGTTGTTGTTGTTGTTGTTGTTGCTGACATTGTTGTCTGGGTGGCTGGTTTGGTTTAGGATTTTTTTTTTTATTATTTCTTTTTGCACTCTGTCTCTTTATGCAGTTCAGAATAGCCTGGAATTCACTTGTCTCAAACTTGTAGCAATTCTCCTGCCTCAGCCTCCCAGGTGCTGGGATTACAAGTGTGGGCTACACACCCAGCTCTGCCAGATCCACAAGCTCCATTTTCGAAAATGTTTACAATCCACTGAGTTTCCATTTCCTGGCCCATGAACACAGGTGTGAAAGCTCTGCTCCTTCGCACAGCCCTGGGGAGGAGGCGGGAGGGAGAGCTTCTGGAAGGTACCTTTCCTTTGGCCCTGTTCTTCCTCCTGGGCATGTCTTCCTCCAAGTCTTCTACCTCGAGATCATGCGGAAACTCCAGCAACTGCTGTTTCTGGGCCCAGTAGAAGGGAGATTGGGGGGTCAAGAAGGTGGGGGCACTGATGTGCTGCAGGTAGGGTGGGAGAGCAGGTCAGGGAGCCTTCTACAAGCAGAGGTGTTCTGGGAGATTGGGGCCATAGGGTACCCAGAGGCCCTGAGGAGCCCGGCGTCTCAGAGCAGGAAGGCATAGCGGTGAGAGCATCTGCAGCCGGGGAGGGGCTCCTTACCTGACAGTCCATGATGGTCTCCTCCTCCTTCAGCTCCACTTTCTTCTCTCCAGTCTCAGCACACAGCAGAGCCTCGAGGACTGGCCCTTCCGGGAGGCCACCCTCCTTCTTCAGCGGTGCCTCACAATCTGGGGACGGTCCACAGGGAAAGTGGTATCAGCTGAAGAGGCTGTGGTCAGAGTGCCCAGGTTGCGGGGGTGGGGGTGGGGGCATGGTCCTTTCGAAAGGGATAGGCTCTCCCACACTCTCCCACACACAGCCAGACAATGGGCAGAAGGATTCGATTCAAACCCCGGAAAGAATGTCCATACACTGGGAAGACACAGCCACGCCCTCAGCTCTACTGGGTAAAGAAGACAGAACTGGAGACCCTTAGGACCCACACGGACCCTCATAAATACCTGCACAGTAGAAAGGCACCTAGACCCTCAAATGTACCCAAAGAAAATTAGACAGACATTTGAATAGGATACACACAGACACATATGCGGGACATGCAGAGAGATATCCAGCCACACAAGGAACACAGCGGACCTTTGAACACAGCTGGACACACAGAAAAGATGGGATTAAGCCCTTGGATACAGAGATACTCAGAAAGAGATAGCCAGAGCCACAGAGAAATCTGGACCTTCATTAATTAGGAAGACAAAGGTACGCCTCATGGTATACCTGGACGCTCACAGACATCTCTGAGGAGAAGCACTCAAATGTGCCCACATGCTTACGGAGAAACCCAGTCTGACATGCAGGGGAAGCACAGCCGGCCGGCTCTCCAGGACTCTTGATACAAGCAGAGCTTCACACACACATTTGGACAGAGGAAGAGAGGAGACCAATGTCTGCCTTTTCTGAACACGTTGGAAAACTCCAGAAGAAACACCTAACACAGAAAGGCTCTCACAGACACTACCCCAACAGGATGCCCTGATGGAATCAGATATACACCCCAAAGAGAACCCAAAGAGAGAGATAGACACAGACCTACCACACACACACAATCAAACATTTTCCCATACATTTTCTCTCTTGGAAACACCTAGAAAGGAACAGGCATTCTAAAACACTCAGCAACAAATAAAGACTTACAACTAGACAATCTGAGTGGCTCTCAATCTTCCTAAAAGTGTAACCCTAAATTTAATATAGTTCCTCATGTTGTGGCGAACCCCCCAAGCCATAAAGTTATTTCGTTGCTACTTCGTAACTGTAATTTTGCTATAGTTATAAATCATAACATAAATGTAAATATGCTGTGCATGGTCTCAACACACAGCTGGAGAACTGTTGTTAACTCTTACAAATACACAGGGAGATAGCCCTCAGCACCCACAGAAAGAAACACAGCCAGACACGGGTGTATCCCAGCTCCCTGGAAACACACGCAGTCAGCCTTGATACATCTACACATAGATAAGACCGTGTCCTCCATACACCTGCTCGCCATGACCCACATAGCAGGTACAGCTGGCAGCTCAGTCACTCAAAGAAAGTAACTCAAGACATCCGGGGACAGATAGTCTGCTGTGGGGACACACTCAGGATAATAAAGACGAAGTTCAGCCGGGCAGCAGGGGGGCTAAAGGCCTTGATTAGGGCCATGGCAGGCACAGGGGACACAGCTCCACCCACCGATCTTGTACTCGCAGGGCCGGAGCCTGGGGTCCTCCAGGATGTTGAGTCTCCGTTTCTTCCTCCAACAGCGGGCGGGGTAAGTGTAGATCTGTCCCGGGGCCAAACCTAGAGGAGAGAGGCTGTGAGAGTGAGGTCCCCGGACGCAGGCCCCGCCCCGCCCCAGCCTCGCGGCGGGTACCAGGCCCGCGGTGGGTCTTCTCCATCCAGATGTAGCAGTTGTTCTGGGCCACGCCGGTCTGCGAGTCGAGGAAGGGCAGGCGCAGGCTGCGCTCGGCACACAGGCGCGCGTTGTAGCTGCGACAGTGCTCGATGGCCTCCCGGTAGAAGTCCTCGCCAAGGCTGCGGGGGCGAGCGAGCAGCAGGCGGGCGGCTGTCAGCAAGGGCTAGTGCGGGGAGGCCCAGCACCCTCCCCCGGCTGCCCGTTCCCACTGGCCCGCAAAGGGCAAGCCGGCCAGGTCCACCTTCACCTCCCCCATCTCCTCCCACCCCTCTGGATCCGGGGGCGGGGCGGGGTGCTGGCAGGGAAGCAGCTACCTAAAACTTGATTCTGTCTGGGGTTAAGAAGTGTTCACAGACAATATAGAAACAAACCAAAACATACCGGGACCCATCCACACATGAACATAGATAGTCAAACACCCAATACAAACAAATCGCACATGGCCACACGGGATTCACACACAAAGAGAAACGTAGCCCAATCTTCACAAAGGAGTAGCAAACAAATTCTCTCTGTCACACAGACACACATCTCTTGCAGAACACGAATATTCCAAACCAAAAAAAAAAAAAAAAAAAAGCCATAGAACTATCTATGTCATGTATCCAGAGACCCAGATGTGCCCAGAGACAGATTATCCACAAAGACCTGCAAATGGAAACACACCACACAACACTCATCCCAATAGTCACACAATGTCAAAAGATAGGGACCCTATAAACATTTACATCTGCGCTTACATATCCATCCAAAGACTCTCCGGCCAAACACACAATACAAAGACATCAGTGAGATTTACAAGGGTACATAGACACACATGCACACCCCGGGAAAAACAGAAACCCCAAATTTAAAATACATCCCCAAATACACAGGTACACGCCTTGGAAACGGAGGGACAGTCAGGTCTGCTCGTGTTCACACAAAAATTTAGACCTATCCTCACACGTCCATATCCAAAGACACAGAACATAAATGGTTCAGATTCGCCAGACATGTGCACACACTTAGAGACCCAAATACTCAGATAGGTAGTGCAGAATAAAAGAAATCCTATACATACCCACACATTCAGCTACAAAACAAAAAGCAATGTATAAGTCGCTCAACACACTCCACAGCCCAAGACAAAGGTAGTGTGGATTCGACTCGAGTGTACCCAGGCCCCAGCTTCCCTAAACCATTTACCCTCTCTCAAACCCTGGCATCCCTGGGAGGGGACATGACCCCTTTCCCCTAAAAATCCTTGGAGACCCCTCCCCCACGCCCTCCACCAGTCCTGGAGCAACGCGTCGGACATCATTCTTGCTAAACACCCTCAGTCACATACACTCGCACCCCCGCACGCGGTGACAG
Organism: Mus pahari; assembly: GCF_900095145.1. NCBI lineage: Eukaryota > Metazoa > Chordata > Mammalia > Rodentia > Muridae > Mus > Mus pahari. The sequence continues at coordinate 2,319,849 of NC_034590.1, read as the reverse complement.
CCCCCTGACACCCCACCAGCCCCACCCCCAGCGGCCACACACATACACACAAGCGCGCGCGGCCGCACAGACCCGCCCGCGCCGACTCCCCCGCCTCGCGCCCGCCCGCACCACCTCAGGGGGCTGGGGATGACCGTGGCCATCTTGCTCCCCGGGTCCTGCCCCCAGCAGGTCCCTGCCGGGTCGGTCCTCCCAGCGGTCGGGCGGGCGCTGAGGCCGCCCATCCATTCATTCCCAGGGGGCGGGAGCACGAGGATCTCAGCCAATCAGGATGGCAGGGCGGGCCGCCCAGGCCATGCCGGGAGTGGTAGTCCCTAGCGGGTCCTCCGACCCGGGGGGTGGGATGGAGGAGGGATGGAGGATCACGCAGTCGTTCACACACGCTCACTCACACGCACTTCCAGCCCCACGTGCACAGTCGCATGCACGCACACACGCGCACATGGCAGCTTACACACAGTCACACTACACTCGCAGACTTCCATTCACCCCACCTTCACGCACAACCGGCCACAGGCGCGCGGGGACCTCGCAGGTGCCCACCCAGCGGTGTCACCAGCACGCCAGACGCCACCTGGCACTCCAAACTCTAGAGAACCCCTCGTGACTGAGAGATGACTCTCGCGGCCACCTCAGTCCACTCCTGCGAAGGACTACAGAACTGCCTTCATTCTTCCTGGCCTCAAATCCTCGCTTGTAGGACTTCGTGCGCATGACTTAAGCTAAGCGTTCGGGGCCTGTCTCAACGGACTGAAGATTACAATAGCAACAGGGTAAGTGACTGTTTTAGGGACAGCATCTTGCCGTTCAGCCCAAACTGGCCAATTTTCCTGTCTCTCCAAGTGCTGAAATTAGTGTGTGACGCCACACCAGCAAGTGCTGGAATTAGTACCTGGCAGATACCTATAAATTCATTTATTCCACAGAGAAGATATCTACAAAGAAGATCTGATATGTACCAAGGCATAAAGTGGTAACACTGTTATTAGGAAGAATAAATAGCCTGCCTTAGTAGGTGTTCAACAAATATTTGTTGAGTGAATACTTAACACTCACTGTGTGCTTAACAGAGTCTCTCCAGGCTAAACCGGACTATCTTCATTTTCTAGAGGAGGACTTTGAGATCCTGGGGGGAAACCTTACCTGTTCTCAGCCAGTGGCTGCTGTCTGGATGTAGAATTCGTGTGCCTGTCACCCATCCCTATGGGAGCCTCCTTACCTCCTTTTCTCTCCCACCGTCACCCACAGACTCTACCCCAAGAGATCCCCAGAGAATGAACTGACCTACTGAAACACACACACACACACACACACACACACACACACACACACGCACACATTCTACACTCACACTCAGCCCCACCTCTGGGGAATAATTTAGCATTCTGATTAGAGTGGCAGCATAAATTAGCATATCAAGTGTTAATACAAAAAAATTCTTGTCCAGCAGGGGGCGGTCCACCCATCCTCATGTCTCAAGATTTCCCGCACTTCACACACACAATACACCTCTAGACTTAGTTCCCTTTCACAAATGTCCTCACCCACCCACTCATCGCAGGCGCCCCCCAGCACTCCAAGGTGTCTGATTTACATCCTGCCCAGGAATAAATAAGGGGTGTGGGTACCCCTCACATAGTACCATCTCCAGACCACGCTATGATGCTCCCTGGGTCTCCTGACCCAGTGTGGAGCTCAGAGGGTCCTTGCCACAATCCCCTGCCACCCTCCAGATTCCCAGCACACCAACTTGCTTTTGCAGCTCTACCTCAGCCCTTACACTCAGGTCCTGTCACCTCTGAAGCCCAGGCTACTACCAGGAAAGGGCCTGGCTCTCTTTCTTTGCCCATCACTGTCACAGACCCTTCAGCGAACACTCTCCCCAGAACTTGGTCCTCCCAGTCCTCTTAGTTGTGCAAGCAATGCTCCTGTCCCGGAGCCCAGTGCCCTGTGTGATAATACTAATTAGTCACTATTTACATCAATACTTTGAGTCGGGCTCTGTGCAGAGTGCTTGACAGAGACAGGATTTTTAGTGAAGTTCTGTGGCTCGGGTATGTCACCCTAGCATTAGACCACAGCCTGTGCCTAGAAAGTTTTTAAGACTCTGTCTTGAAAACAAAACAAAACAAGCAAAAACCCACAAGACTAAAAGATGGAGCGGAGGAGCAGCGTGCTGGCACACACTTGTAATCCCAGAACCTCGCAAGTCCCAACGGGAGGTCAGGAACTCCGGGCCAGCTTCCTTGACTTAGTGTCTGAGGTAGGCTTGAGCTGTCCATAACGACTAAGTCAACAGCCTCCACGAGCCTTGCTGCCGACCCCACTAGGAAATGCAAACATCTCTGCTGCCCAACCCACACACAGTAACACTGAGGCCCGGGCGGGCTTCAAGCCAAGTGTGAATCCAGGCAGAGAGAACTACAGCCAGTGCCAACAGAGTCATCTTCGCAAGGGGATTTGGCTCTAGCCCTGGCCTGGAGCTCCTGTGTAGACCAGACCCGCAGACATTCTCCTGCATCTGAGATTAAAGGCGTGGGCCACCACGACCTGTGGCTCTGGCACTCCTGAGGAGCAAGCGTGCCCTCACTTCCAGCCCAATAGACAGACCTTTTGGAGGGTAAACTGAAGGGACTGGCTGCCCCCTCTACTCCTGCAGAGGGCACACCACACACACTTCCTCCAACGTGTCTGCAGACCCACCAACGCAGATTGGAACTCCAGTCTTCACTGATTTCAGGGTATCCCTCCAAAAGGCAGACCTCTGTGTGTGTGGCTTTGAATGAGAGGCAAGCATGGCATATTACCATTACTCTCCCCTTCACACTGACCCAGGCACCAGACAGTCCCCCTTGCTCCACTGTAAATCCCTGCCCCCTAACTCTCACCGCCCCCCATACCAGAAACCAGAAGCAACTGGGGAGGGGCTTTGGTCCAAATAACCCTTCTGTTGGTGGATGGGGATTGGGGGCGCACACCCCTTGCCATCCCAAAGCTCCAGGCTCAAGGTCAAGTCCGTGAGTGCAGGGGGTGGGGAAACGGGGAGGTAGCCCCGGCCCCTTTGTGCGGCGCCGCGGGCGCTCGCCCTCCGCCTCCTCTGCCGGGCCGGGAGCGGGGGAGGGGAGTGCCGCTCTCCTGCAGGGAGAGAGGGCGGGAGCGGCCACGCTCCTGTCACTCGGAGCCGGCTGTCACCGCCTGGGAAAGGGGGTGGGGGGCGTAGGGGGTAGAGAGCGCTGGGACCCGGGAGTCCGGGATCCCGAGAAAGGACGAAGAGAGGGAGATATAAAGAGGTGAAGCTGACATCGGGTGGCAAAAAGCTAGGAGGGACCGGGAGGGGCTAGCCTTGGACCCCGGCGGCCGGGTGTCCAGTCACCCGGCCCAGCAGGCAGCCAGCGCTTTGAGGAGAGTAGAGTACAGACCCAAAGGGAGGGAATTCCCGGAGAGGGAGGGCGCTCCCAGCACCGGCTCCAGAGGCACCGGTCCCCAAGGGGATGGGAGGTGCTCCCGTTAGATGGGTATGGGCGGGGAGAAGGAGGAATGGTCCAAGCCGACGGAGACGTCGGGACTTCTAGGTCTGGGAGACCCGAGAGCAAAGAGAGGAGACAGTAAGGACCCAAATGGGGATGGCCTTAGCTCCCACCCTGCAGCCACGGGGTTCCCGGAGAAAGACCCGACAGGAGGATGCTGCTTTGATGAGGGGGAATGGGGTGAGGTGCGTGAAGCTCCTGGTCTGTACTTAAAGATTGGTACCTCCCACCCACCCGGGGAAGTCGGGCACCCCAAAGACTCCGAGGAGCAGAGATGGAGTAGGCGGGTGAAGCCCCTACCCCCACTCTGGGTGGGGACACGGCCTCCACCACCCCCTAGTCCGCGGCACATTCCTTCACTGACAGCGACAAAGAAGAGGTGCCCCGGCGATCCAGAAGGGCTCCGGTACCTAACCCCAGGGACGATAGGGGGTGGAGGGTCAGCAGGGGGTGGGACGCAAGGGGGTCTTCAAGTACCATTTATACCATCCACGCGCTGCGTCCCCCACCCCTGCCCGGGGTAGTGCGGTGGGGAGGACCGGCTCCTGAGGGAGGGGTTTCGGACTTGGGGAAGGGACACTCACGACTTAAGCGGGTTCTGAATGGCGGTGGCCATGGCCCGCTCGGCTGGGCCGCCTCCGGCCCGGGGCGCCGCTGCTGCTGCCGCTGCGCGCGGGCCCAGCCCGGCCTGCGCCGCCCGCTCTGCCGCCCAGCGCGCTACGATTTCATTCATTCTTGGGGCTGCGGCGCGAGCGAAGCGGGGCGGGCCGGGGGCGTGGCTCAGCCAATCCCCGCGCCTCCCGGCGCACGACGGGACCTGGAGTCTAGGGGCGCGCGGCGGCGCCCGAGGGCGCCCCTGTAGGGACTACACGTCCCAGGGGCCGTTGGGAGTATGGCGTACCCATTGGTTGCTGGGGATACAGGGCGGGACTGGGCTTCCTACTGAAGCATCCTTCCTTCCCACTCTGGGCTGCCTGGGTCCCCCAGCTGGGGCTTGTTCCACCATCTAGTCCCTTACCACCACCACCACCACCACCCCAAGGGATGTGGATGACCCACAGGGTGTAAGGAGTGTTTATATTTTCTGTCCCTACTTGTCTGAGTGGCTCTAACTTGTAAAGCTGTCCTAGAACAGAAGGGTTGAATCTATGTCTTTGTCTGTTGACATAGCAACTATGGGTGGGCACTCTCCTTGGCACTGGGGACACAGCAATGACAAAGTCGCTGCTCTTCTCAAGAAACTCTCATTCTAGTGCTGGAGAGATGGCTTAGCAGTTAAGAGCGCCTCTCGTTCTTCCAAAGGACCCAGGTTGGGTTCCCAGCACCCACATTGGGCTGTCCACATTCACCTGAAACTCCAGCTCCGGAAGTCTGACATCCTCTTCTGGTCTCTGTGAGCACCAGACACGCACAAGGAACACAGACATGTGCGCAAACACGAATGCAAAGGAAATAAGTCTAAAACCAAATCTTAAAAATAAAAGGTACCGGAGGTGTATGAAAAGTGAGGCAAGTTTGGAGTGAGCATAGATGCAGGTGGTGTGAGCTTTTATCGATCACTGCAAAGAAAGCAGCGTGTTCCAAGAAGGTTCATCCTCCACGCCCTTCTTCCTTAGTGCACGCCATATTCGTCACCAAATCCCATTACCCAAATGGTCAGAGAACAGCTAACAAGATTCCCCATCCACTGTGTGGGGCCTGGGATAAGCCCAGGGCTACGATTGGCTTGCCAGTTCACCAGTTGTACTTAAAAAAAAATTTTAATATATTTCTTTTGTGTGCATGTGTGAATGTGGTGTGCCCAGTCAGCACTCCTGCTGTGTCTGCAGCACTTGAGTGGAAGTGAGAAAGGGACAACACACATGGGGGGGGGCGCTCTCCAACCGTGTGAGTGAGTCCCAGAGACAAGGTTGCTCTTCTCCACTGAGCCATCTCACTAGCTGGCTTCTTACTTTTTATTTGACAAAGGGTCTCACTAAGTTGACCAGGTTGGTCTTGAGCTAATAATACATTTTCTTCTGAATCTTTATACCTATACTATATACATATTTCATCATTTAGTCCATTGCCTGCATGCATGCACTCATTAGAACACTGGTGCTCGGTGGCAGTGTCACGTGCCTTTAATCCCAGCATTTGGGAAGCAGAGGCAGGAAGATCTCTGAGTCTACAGAGTGAGTTCCAGGACAGCTGAGGCTACACACACATGGAAGGAAGGAAGGAAGGAAGGGTAAAGAATGCTGGCTCCAAAGGTTGTGGTTTCATTCATAGCTCTGTCCTCACTGATGGAATAAATGGATAAAATCCCAAATTAGTCCTGTGCTCCACTCCCCTGTCCCCAGTGCATTTCTGAGGACAGATCCAGCAGGCAGAAGTAGTAAGGTGGCCAGCTGTGCTGTCACACACCTGGGGCAGCCTAAGTTGGGGGCAGGTTCAGGCTGCAGTATTAGGGACGTCCCTCGGTGGCTAGTCCCAGGCTGTAGCCTCAGGGCAGAGAGAAGTGAAAGGTTAGTAGAGGTCTGGGCGTGGTGATCTTAGCTCTCCAGAGGCTGAGGCAGGAGGATCAGGAATTCAAGGCCTGCTTCGGTTGCATAGCAAGTTGGAAGGCACAGAATATGAGTAAGTGTATTTATCCCAGAGTAGTTAGTATGGGATCTCCCTAAGGAGCTCCTGGCCCATTGAGTGAAGGTGATATGTTTCTGTGTTTCTGGCTAACCTAAGTGTCTTGATCACTGAGCAAGGACCCTGTATTCTCACCTCCTTCATCCATGATGCCTCACCAACCTGTCACTCAAGTGCTGGGGACCAGTGTTGTCATCATCATCATCATCATCATCATCATCATTTTGGTTTTTGAGGCAGGGTTTGTCTGTGTAGTCTGGTTGTTCTGAAACTAGACTTGTAGACCATGCTGGCCTCAAACACCATCTGTCTCTGCCCCCGACCCGAGTGCTGGGGTTAAAGGTATTTTATACCGAAAACACTGGACACTAGAGGGCAGTATGGCTCAGTCTTTATTCCGCAGAGCCGGGTCTTGTGTTTTGGGATGGAGGAGCCACATCCCAAATATTGGGGCCTGCCAGGAAGGCACAGACTTAGTTCTGAACCTCCAACCCTATTCAAGGCCTGGGCACCAGGTCTGCTCCCCACCCTGGCCCCCAGCATCATAGGCCCCTGTGTACAGCTAGGCGCAATGGTACCTGCCTGTGATCGGTTGAGCTAAGTGGATGGGAAGCTTAACCTGCACAGTAAACCTAGGCCTCAGGAGGTGGAGATCTGAGGAGCAGGCGTTCAGGATCACCTGATCATCCTCGACAGTGCTGAAGGGAGCCGAGGAAGCCTTGAGTGAGTGAATGTATGTTCATTGACATAGGCACAGCCATATTAAGGTCCCCAATACCTCACACCCATGGCAGTGGCTTCCCCGAGGGAGGTGAAGGATGGCAAAAACCTTCCTTTGCTCCAACTGCAAATGTTGACAGTGTGCAAAAACTAGAGGCTGCAGCTTCTAAGTGTCTTCCCCTGTTGGGCTCCAGCTATGACTTCAGGGGATGGTCTGGAGGCCATGGGCAGGTAAGAGAGTCCCTGGGCTGCTTGGTATGCAAGAGGGAGTGGAAACTGACAAGACAAACAGAGCTAGAAAGGAGAGTGGTGACAGGTGGAGAGACAGAAGTAACCAACAGGAGGACAGAGAGACCTCAGAGTATGGCTGAGTGGATGAAAAGGGAAGAAATCCTGGGATGCAGATAGGTGATAGACCACCTACTTTTTTTTTCCAACATGACTGCAGTCTGGCATCCCCGGGAACCCAGACCTGTGGCTGGAAGAGTGGAAGGCAGAAATGTGTTTCCTTTTGGCAAACTGCAGCAGAGACATGGAGCTGAGGAGCTGGCTGTGGATAACCCCAGCATGGAGGGAGGTGGAGGATGCTAGGGTAGAGGATTGCAAGGTAGATGCCAGCCTGCGATACATAATGAGACTGGGTCTCAAGGTGAACAAGAGACAGGCCTGATGGCACACACCTGCAACACTAGCACAAGGGCCACGGCGGGGGGGGGGGGGTTGTGGCAGAGCAAGCTTTAATCCCAGCATTCAGGAGGCAGAGGCAAGTGGATCACTGTGAGTTCCAGGCCAACCTGATCTACAGAGTGAGTTCTAGGACAGCCAGGGCTACACAGAGAAACCCTGTTTCAAAAACAACACACACACACACATAAAACCCAAGCAAACAAAGAAACAAACCAACAAAAACCAGACCTACTCCGGCTTTGGCGTGCTAACCATCTTGGCGCCAGTCTAGCCCAAGTCAGCACTTCAAGTTGGTCCATCCCAACATCTGCTCCATCTATGAGCTGATGGAGCACATGAAGGAGCCGATCCTGCAGAACCAGATTGCCATCAAAGATGGAACCTGAAGCATGGTTGTGATTGAAGATGGCTGTGTTGCCCAGTACCTGCCTTGGGGCTTCAGAGCAGCTCCGAGAAGCCTGAGACCACCCGTGGCATGGAGGCCCTGACGTGAGATGGTGGAGGAGGAGCTTGTCAGCATCAAAAGCAGGGAGGTGTGGTTCCAATCCTACGCCAGGAAGCCCTGAGTCTAGGCAACAGCAGGATAGCCAATGAGAGTCTTGGGATGGTCCAGTCTTCATGGTGCTTCAGGAACCAGGAACCAGACCAATGGCTTACTGCAATGAATATTTGAATTTAGGCTGTCTGAGGAGGACAAACAAGTGTGCGTGTGCGTGTGTGTGTGTGTGTGTGTGTGTATGTGTGTGTGTGTTATACTGTGGGACACACTGTGGTTTGCAATGTCACTTTAACAAGCAAATATTTAAAGGAGAAGTGGGAAAGATGGAGAAACTTCGGTGAGTGGTGGAGAGAGGTGAACTTAAGAAGCCACTGTGGTACAGGGCTGGAAGGTTACAGTGGATGGGAGCACATATCGATGCCGAGCAGAGCCAGCAGGGTAGTGTGCCAGCCCGGAGCTAGCACAGGCTCTGCCCACGAATGCACTGCTCAGCCATATGCTGCTACCTGAAGCCATATTGATGTCTGTGAGTCATGTCTGTGAGTCATGTTGCTGCAACAGACCATGTCAGTGGCCTGTGCTGATGTTCATGGCCTGTGCTTGAGGCCTTGCTGAAGTCCGAGGTCCATGTGACCACCTAAGACAATGGTGGTGTCTGTGGTCCGTGCAGAAGTCATTGTCCAAGCTGCCACTGACTCTAAAGGGCAAGGAAGCATCTTTGCAGTGGTACCCATGACTGTGGACACACAATCGAGACTGAGAGACATGGAAGGCCTCTGCGACAACCTCCAAAAAAGAAACCGTCTAGACAGGAAGCCCTTGAAGAGAATGCTTAAGAACTGAGATAGGGGCTGGTCCGAAGGTAGTGAGTTATCTCAATTGATTGTTCACAGTCAGTTACAGATTG
>NC_034590.1:2309162-2310783 GCF_900095145.1 Mus pahari | reverse complement strand
AAAAAAAAAAAAAAAAAAAAAAAAAAAAAAAAAAGAACTGAGATAGGGTCTGGGTGGGGGTGGCACACGTCTTTAGTCCCAGCACTCGGGAGGCAGAAGCAGGTGTATCTCTGTGAGTTCCAGGCCAGCCTGGTCTACAGAGTATGTTGCAGGACAGCCAAGACTACACAGAGAAACCCTGTTCTGAAAAACAAAACAAAACAAACCTGTGTTAAGGGTGCCTAAGTGTATCTCCTCACAGTTGATGGCTTCTGGTGGGGTGTGCATGGGAGAGGACTCCGTTATCTTTAAAGAGCTGGCTGGACACTGAGTTTGAACATGCTCCAGGGAGTGTATGGGCAACAGAAAGCGGACTTCATGTTTCTTCTTCTTCTTCTTCTTCTTCTTCTTCTTCTTCTTCTTCTTCTTCTTCTTCTTCTTCTTCTTCTTCTTCCTCTTCTTCTGCCTCCTACTCCTTTTCCTCCTCCTCTTTCTTCCTCTTTCTCTTCCTTTTCTTCTCCCTCTTCCTCATCTTCCTCTTCCTCCTGCTTCTCTTCTTCATCCTCCTCTTCCTGCTCCTTCTTCTCATCTTCTCTTATAGGGGAGGTCATCAGAGTGGGGGGGGGGTGAACCTGGGAAGTCTGGAAATAAGTGAGTTTGGTGGAGTGCATGATGGGAAATTTTCAAATAATCAATAGAAATATGTTTTTAAAAGTAGGCTAAGGCAAGAGGATCACTTCAAGTTCAGAGCCAACGTGGTCCACTCAGCAATGCGGTCCCACTCAGCAACGCGGTCCACTCAGCAGCGCGGTCCACTCAGCAACATGGTCCACTCAGCAACGTGGTCTACTCAGCAAGTTCCAGAAGAGCCTAGACTGCACAGCAAGTTCTAACATAGCCTGCAGTTTCAGCATGGATACAAAATTCTTCAGTGGATTGATCCACTGGGAACTTAATAGCGGGGTGGGCTATTGAGAGGCCAGCCTGGACAGAGGAAGCAGGTTACTAGGTCACTAAAGTCAGGCCCTCAAAGGACATCTTAGCCTTGGTCTCTTCCCATCTTGCATTGCTTCAAGAACACCAAGGAGGGGAAGAGAGTAGCCTTGTCCAGGTCATGTACCTCCTGCAAGGTGCCCTGTCTCACCTCAGACCCAAAGCAATAGAAAGCAGAGCCAGCTGGCCTTTACACCAAACTTTGGAAACTGAGTCAAAATAAAGGTCAAACCCAGACTGGGACATCTCTAGAATTTGTTTTCCTGTCTCTTGCTATAGCTCAGGCTGGCTTTGAACTTGAGTTCTTGTCTCAGCTTCCAGAGTTCTGGGATCGGCCTACATCTGCTTTGGAATATAGTTTTAAAACTAACTCATGCAGATAGGCAGGGTGCTGCATGTCAGCACTCAGCATCTCGCGAGGTGGATGCAGGAGAATCAAGAGTTCAGGGCCGGGGCTGGTGAGATGGCTCAGTGGTTAAGAGCGCTGATTGCTCTTCCAAAGGTCCTGAGTTCAAATCCCAGCAACCACATGGGGGCTCACACCATCTGTAACAAAATCTGATGCCCTCTTCTGGAGTGTCTGAAGACAGCTACAGTGTACTTACATATAATAAATAAATAAATAAATAAATAGAGTTCAGGGCCATCC
>NC_034590.1:2299396-2308918 GCF_900095145.1 Mus pahari | reverse complement strand
CAGGAGGCACTGGGAGACCTCGCACATGCATAGGCTGCAGTTAGTAAATATGACCACTAGGAGGCACTGGTAGCAAGCAACTTCTAAGGGACGGGCGCTGTTGGAGCCAGGGACACAATGAGCCTCAATTAAACTCACATGTTCTTCGGAGCTACCCTAACTTCTGTGGAAGAAATTAATCAGGTTAACTTTAACAACAGGTGTTCCATGGCAGTGCCGACAGGAGGATTTGGGACTCAGAAAAGCGCGGAGGCCGGGACTGTGAGAAGGAGGCGTGGATGCCGCCAGTAGAGAGGAATGTGACAAGAGCAGAGTGAGAGAAAATAAATTACTTTAAAAATATTTTTAAAATATTTATTTGGGGGCTAGAGAGATGGTTCAGACATTAAGAATCCTGGCTGCTCTTCCAGAAGAGCCAGGGTGCATCCCAGCACCCACGTGGGGCTCACAACCTTGTCTAACTTCAGTTTCAGGGACCTGACACCCTCTTCTGAACTCCTTGGTCACCAGGCACACACGTGCGGGCAAATAAATGAAAAATTTAAAAAGACCTGGGTAGTGTGGTACACGCCTTTAATCCCAGCACTCAGGAGGCAGGAGCAGGCACGTCTCTTAAGTTCGAGGCCAGCCTGGTCTACAGAGTGAGTTCCAGGATAGCCAGGGCTACACAGAGAAACCCTGTCTCAAAAAAACAAAAGACAGATCCCCAGACTGAGAACAAAACAAAGAAAGAATGAAAAACCGACTAATGGGGAAATTACCAAAACTTGACTTTTTGGGGAAAAAAAAAAAAAAAAAAAACTATTTGGTAGAGGGCACATGTGGAGATCAGAGGCCAGCCCGAAGAGGAGTTTTCTCCTCCCACCATGGGCAGCCTGAGGATGGAACTGTTCATCACACTCAATGACAGGTGCCACTGGGCCAACTCAACAGCTGGGGAAATGGATTTTTATCAAAGTGGGGGTGAGACGATTTTGGAGGAAAGGGGAACAGGGAATAGGGTGGGCAGAGACTGGAAGAGGACTCTGAGAAATCTCATCATTTGTCTGCCCTGTGGGAAGCAAATGGGGGTGGGGGTGCGCAGAGGGTCCCCAGGGAGGCATGTGCCACAGTCAGAGAGGGTGGCCACCCTCGGAGTCAGCACACCACCAGCATGAGATGCAGAGCTTCTCACGTGTGGGGCGCTCGGCCCCTTCCCACCGTGACAGGGTTCATCCTGTGTCCACACCTTGCCCCTTCCGGAAACCTCCTCGCCCTCGGAAGCAGGCAGCGCTATCCCATCTTCATTCCCAGACTCAGGCACGGGAGCTCAGCGAGGCTACGGGGCTTCTCAAGACACGGTGCATGGGGGTTTTGCCTGTATGTGTGGCAGGCACATCGGTACTCACAGAGGCTAGAGAACGGTGAAGTTGTGAGTTGCCATGCAGTGCTGGGAATTGAACCTGGACCCTCTGCCCTTAGCTTCTGAGCCATCTCTCCGATGCCTCTCCTCCTTGGGGCGCGGGGGGGGGGGGCAGCATTTTTGAGACAGGGTTTCTTTGTGTAGCTGTCCTGGAACTCACTCTGTAGACCAGGCTGGCTTCGAACTCAGAGATCTGCCTGCCTCCCATATGCTGGGATTAAAGGTGCACAGCCTTTTTTTGAGAGACTGTCTCACTACATAACCATAGCTAACCTCAAACTCCCTACGTAGACCAGGCTGGCCTTGAACTCAGAGATCCACTTGCCTCTGCCTCCTGAGTGCTGGGATCAAAGGGGTGTGCTGACACTGCCTGGCTCTCAGTTTAGGCTTCTAACCACAGAGCTTCCTGGTGCTTTTGCTGTGACCTCACACATATATAATTGCACTGCCTTTTCATGGGATCACCTCCCAGAACTGTTAGCAGTCACCAACACCTCAGTAAGAATTAGACAGGGGTTGCCAGGCGTGGTGGCGCACGCCTTTAATCCCAGCACTCAGGAGGCAGAGGCAGGTGGATTTCTGAGTTCGAGGCCAGGACAGCCAGGTCTACACAGAGAAACCCTGTCTCGAAAAAAAACAAAAAGATCGGGAGGCAGAGGCAGGCGGATTTCTAAGTTTGAGGCCAGCCTGGTCTACAAAGTGAGTTCCAGGACAGCCAGGGCTACACAGAGAAACCCTGTCTCAAAAAAAAAACAAAAAAAAACAAAAAAAAAAACAAAAAAAAAAAGAAAAAAGACAGGGACTGGAGAGATGGCTCAGCAGTTAAGAGCACTGACTGCTCTTCCAGAGGACCTGAGTTCAATTCCCAGCAACCACATATGGTGGCTCACAACCATCTGCAATGGGATCTGATGCCCTCTTCTGGTATGTCTGAAGATAGCTACAGTGTACTCACATATGTAAAATAAATCTTTAAAAAAAAAAAAAGATTTTTGCCAATCTCCTTCCAAAACTAAAAACAGCCCAGTGATGGGGGTACCGTAGTGAAGCCCCAGGGGCCACCATGTCCCAACTTTTTAGCAAATGGCACTGGTGGTCTGGGCCTCTGATTCTTCATCTGTGATGTTCCTGTATTCTATAGACAACTGCACATCTGACACAGTGAACATCCGGGGCTTGAACTGGGGTTTGTCACCTCCACAACCATGAGGAACCAAAAACAGGTTCTGTGAAAGGGAAGTGGAGGGTTCTGTGGCTCATGCAGTGTTCTGGGACAAGAGGCCAGGCAATGGGGACCGTTCGACACCCACCATCCCCCACTCAATCCTTTGCTCTGAGGGAGGAGGCGGTGGCCGTGAAGCCCATCTGTGAGGAGACAGCTAGGCCCCCAGCAGGGCCGGCCAGCCAGGATGGAGCCAGATGTTAGCTATCTTCCCTTACTGGTCTGTGGCTCAGATCCCCAGGATGGAACCCTTGTCCAGGAGGGCAGTGGGCCACACGTGGGTGGGCGGTCTCACTAAGATGGGGGAGTTGTTTTCCTAGACACCGGAACTTTGGGGTCAGAGCATCAGTCACAGGGAGGCTGCTGTTAGGTAACCACTCTCCACTTCTGAGAGGTGCGGTAGGCAAGGCATCCGCAATCCTTGATCGGTTGATTTCCCTGTCTGGCTCTGGAGACACTGTTAGTCCTGATCAATAGTTGGTATTATCCCCAACAGAACCCTGGTATCAAGCTCTCTGCTTCAAAGTTCACGCTGCAGAATGGTTGAAGCAACATGTGTAAGTTCTGGCCTCCATGCTGCTTCTTCCAGGAAGCCCTCCCAGATATTTTTGCCCTGCTGAGGAACGAACCAGGATCTTGATTATGCTAAGTAGGTGCTCTACTGCTGAGCCACACCCCTAGGCTCTCACTGGTGGTTTCTAGCCAGCGTTCTATTGTCTTATTGTTCTGCTTCTCCTCCCCTGGAGAAGAGGCAATAGCCCCTCCCATCCCTGGCACCTAAGCCCATTGTGCACTTCTGGGCTCTTCTCTCCCACTTTAAGGCTATGTACCACTGTTCTGTGGCCTCAGCTCCCACAGTTACGCCAAGCACACTCTCCATAGAGCAGACTAATGGCCTCATCGCTGTGTGATGCCCTATGGGAAGATGACAGGGGTCACAGTGGGTCGCGCACATCCCCCATGACCCTGAAGGCCAGGGGATCTGGCCCTGGCCTTTCCTAGGAGCTGGGACTGGGTCCATATGGGGGAGGTGGGGACAGGATGCGAGTCTCCGGGACGCCTCAGGGTCAGTAGGGTATGTTCTCAGGCTCTGTGGCCAGGAGGAATGTTTCTCCGTCTGTCAGGGCCAGCTGTGGCTTGAGGGACCAAGGACAGGGGCTGCAGAAGGCCAGGGTAATGGGGAGAGGAAAATCCAGACACCAGAGGCAATTACAGAACCATTAAATACAACTTAGAAACAATCTGGGCTTTGGGGGTGGGGCGCAGAGGCAGGCGCAGTCAGGGTGGGGCGGTGTGGGCCCGGTCCTGGCGGGGGCTCAGGCTGGGGTCATCTGAGGGGCTGGGCTGCGGGAAGCCGGGCTGTTTGTGCAGGCCCCGAAGCTTGGTCAGTAGCTCCTGGACGAAGTCCTACGGACAGAGTGGGATTCTGAGAACAGAGCAGGAGAGAGGCCTCCCGCCCCAAGGTCTGTGTCTCTTTGGGCAACAGCTTATTCCAAGTGGGATCTGGGGCCAAACAGGGCGGGGATGGAGCCTGAGACAGGCAAGAGAAAAGAGTAGGGGCAGGTAGAAAGGTTGGAGGAAGATGAATTTACTCCCTGGGTCAGTAGTTCTTCTGGAGGCAGGAGGATTGCTATGAATTTACACACAGAGAAGCTATCTCAAGAAAAAGGGGGAGGGGTGTGGAGAGGCACCGTGGTTAAGAGCAGTGGCTGCTCTTCCAGCACCCACGTGGCAGCTCACAACCGTCTGTGACTCCAGCTGCAGTGGCTCTGAGCCCTCTTCTGGCCTCCGTGGGCACCAGGCATGTGTGGTGCACAGGCATACATGCAGACAAAACACGTAGCCACTTAAAATGAAGTCAAATAAAAAACAGAGATGGAGAGAGACAAAGACCCTGATCTGAGAGAGAGACAGGCTCAGGGGGTAGAGGGAGATGTTTCTCAGGCTGAGAAACGGTCCCCAGAGACCAGGTCTGAGCCAGCTCCAGGCCCACTGACAGGCAGTGACGCTTGTCCCTCTGGCATCTAGGAGCTAAGGGGAGAACCATGAATATTTTCCCTTTTAAAGCAGGGAAGGAAGTGGGAGTGGCTGTGTTGCCCAGCTCCAGGACCTGCAGGATGGGGGCCCTCCAGGGGTATACAGGGAACCCCGGGACGGTATGGACAGTCACGGGGAGAGAGGTGGAGAGAGAGGGCGAGCCCCCCCCAACCCCCAGACAATCAGCAAGGGACAGGCACCATATGGGCAGAAACAGGAGCCCTGTGGGGGATGGGCTCTGAGGCAGCAGCCTGTGGATCCCAGTGACAGATGGGAAAGAGGGAGGTAGGGGAGGAGGAGGAGGACGATGACGATGACTACTGACTACGAGGAGGAGACAAGGATGACAAAGAGCAGGACTGTCCCCATCCATCCTGGCCATGGCCAGCCTTCCCCTCCCCCCTCCTGCCCCTCCCCCAGTGAGGGGAGGGTCCACTCACCTCTGTGGGATTTGCACAAGCCTCCAGAAGTCCCTGGGGGATGGGGGAGAGCAAAGCAAAACAAAACAAAAGCCAAGACAAACAAACAAACAAACAAACAGTAAATAAATGACATCTATTCCCTCAGAGGCCCTTCCCTTTCCCAAGGGAACAAGACTTCTCAGTCCCAGGGTGGACCTCCAAGTGGCTCCAAGAGTGACCAGCTCCAGAGGGCTAGAAGGCCTCGCCTCTGAAGTCAGGTCAGTGGGGAAGGACAGGGCAGGGGCAGCCTGGGTCCTAGCTTTGGACAAGCTGTGTGACCCTGAGCTGTGTGACCCTGAGCAAACACCTCAGCCTCTCTGAGTCTCATTTTCCTTTCGGTGGTAAATGTGCCTACTTTATAGCGTTTTGTGGAGGATTTAGTGTCTGGCTTAGCAAGTGTTTAATAAACATGTCAGCTTGGCTTGTCCTGTTTAGGGCTCCGTGATTTGTTGGACTGGGAGAGGGACGGCTCTCTCTTCTCTCTCCACCTACCTGGATTTTCCGGCATCTTTCCTCTTCACTGTCCAATTCCAATAGCTCGTCGATGTTGACCTCATCCGGCATGTCTGACTCCTATGGCCAGGGCGAGTGGGCTGGTCAGAGTCCACGTCTCTCTGTGCCCACTCCACGGCCTGTTATCCCCCTGTGCCCACTCCACGGCCTGTTGTCCCCCTGTGCCCACTCCACGGCCTGTTGTCCCCCTGTGCCCACTCCACGGCCTGTTGTCCCCCTGTGCCCACTCCACAGCCTGTTGTCCAGGGCTCTGGATGCACTTCAGCAACCCCAGGCCCAGCTGGCCCGGCCTGCAGCGATAGATAATGTGGCAGGCAGGGACAGCACCACTGAGTCAGACATCTGGGTCTGGGGTGGTGGGGTGGGGGTGAGGGAAATGACAGATGGGTGGAAGGAGGCCCAGGCCTTGGTACCAGCCCGATCGATCTATGCCTGCACCCTTGGCTCAGCCCCGGGGGCCTTGGGGCTGGCACGGGGCTCTCTCCTTGGCTGCAGTCCCTACTCAGGAAAGCAGGCCCAGTCGAGTCTGGGAATGTCAGATTCTGGGATTGGGGAGGGATTGGCTTCTGCCCTTTCAAGGGAAAATCTTAGCAGTGGTGCGGGGGAGGGGAGCCAGCTGGGGCGGGCCCCTTCCCCTGGGGACAAGAAGGGCTTTTGGGCTTATGGCCAGCCAGGCCTCCCTGGGCCACATCGAAGGCTGCTGGGTCAGAGAAGTGACCACCTAGGCCCACCATGGCCGGCTAACAGGAATCGTCTGAGGGGAAGCTAGGGCCTCATGGTGCTGATACAAAGGACATCAGGGCATGTTGTGGACACAATCCAGCTGTCCTGGGCCGAGGCCCCTGCACCTAAGCTTCTACTTTGCCAGTTCTGCGGCCCAGCTGGGCAGGGAGGGTGCTGTCCTGTGTAGGAGATGGGACCTCTGGCATCTAAGTGTGCTGGGCCCCAGACTGCAGCCTACTTGCCCTGAGTGAGTGTAGCCAGTGTGGTTCCCTCTCCAGTGTGGCTTTCCCAGGTCACACATGGCAAGCTGTAGGAACTATCTTTATTTATCTTTTTATCCCTGGATGACTTGGAACTCACTCTGTAGACCTGGCTGGCCTCGAACTCAAAGAGATCTGTCTGCCTCTGCCTCTGTCTCCCCAGTGCTGAGTCTAAAAGGTGTGAGGTGCGCCACCATGCCAGGTTCGTTTTGGATTTTTCAGACAGGGTCTCCTTATCCAAGATCATCCTTGAACCCCTAAACCTCCAGCCTTCACCTCCCCAGGGCTGAGGTCACAAGCATTAGCAGCCCTGCCTACCTTGGTTTCTAGTGCTCTGTATTCCTGGGACACTGTTACCAGTTCCGTGTGTAATTTCCACAGACGTGGTGTGTGTGTGTGTGTGTGTGCAGAACTGTGGCATCTGCCCTTCGGTTTGTAGGCAGCCATACTTTTCTTTTTTGGCAGCAGATAATGGCCCATGTAACTTGAGTCACTCTGTATCCCGGGATAGCTATTGGAGCTTGGAGCACCCCAGCTGGAACTGATGTGTATCTGTGCGCAGCTGTATCTCTTCACTTGGCGCCCAGGGGGGTTGTGTTGTGTGTGCGTGCTAGTGTGCCCATGGCAGGCCATGCTGTCCCTTAACTTAACCCACTTGTGTTCCTGTGAGTTTGTGTGTGGCTCACTTTGGTGCTGTGTCTGAGTGGCTGTGACTTCCGTCATCTGTGTAAATTGTTGCTTCCTCTGCTGAGAGTCTCTGCGGTCCTATCTCCTTGTCACCCTTGTCTATGTTTGGCATAGACATCCCCTGTCCCTATCCGTTCTCTCAATATGTTGGCTCTGCCCCCTCCCCTCCCCGCCAGCCACCTTCTTTCTCATCTCATCCCCAGACCTTCCCAGTTGTCTGGGTTGATTGGATGCACACATATCTGAGGATACTGGGAGCATGTTTGAGTGTCGGCAAGCTGGATGCCTCTGAGCACGGAGACCAGAGCCTCGGGCCATGAATCCTAGCAAAGGCCGCAGTCGGTGCATCTGCGAGCATGTACTTGGGTCACCGAGGTCTCAGGGTCGCAGGGTCTCAGGCTACCTCAGTCCCTCAGCCCCCCCCCCCCCGGCCCCTCTGAGTCTCACCCTGCCTCGGTACAGCTCCTCCAACCTTCCGTCGATCCACTTCTCCACGTCCAGCCGCCGCTGCAGCTCCCGCCGGTCGTACTTGACGGTGACTCGCGCGTGCCGCTTCTGCAGCCCGCTGGGGCTGCCCCCCGGGCCGCGGGCCCGCGACGGGGACTGCAGCTTGCTCAGCACGCGCTTGCCCAGCCGCTGCGCTGCCATCGCACCGTCGCCGGCTGTCCCCACTTTGCGCCCTGCCTCGCGCTCCGGGCTCTTACTGGCCGGGGCGGGGCCACCGGGGGCGGGGGCTCGTGCTCTGGGACCCGCCCCTCCCCGGCCGCCGGGCCTCAGTTTCCCTTCCTGCAGAGGCGAGCAGGCTCATGTGCAGCCTTCAAGCCCCGGGTCCTGCGGGGGTGCAGATGGGTGGGGGCGGGGTGCCCATCTTAGAGTGCTCCAGGGCAGGCATCTCCGGGCGGGGTCCCGGGACACGCTCTAGGGTCCGTCCTGTGCGCCCTCTGGCGGCAGGGAAGGGTGTTGCAAGGGCGCCGGGCCTAGCTGTAAGGGAGGGGGATCCCCCTGAAGTTTCTCTTTTTAAGAGGGGCCTATTAGACACGTCTGGCCTTAAACTCCTAAACCTCCTGCCCCCAACTCCTAAGTGATGCGATTCCAGACCTGAGCCACCACGTTTAACTTTTTCTTTCTCACCTCCGCTTCCAGAAGGTGATCGGAAACGGACCTCAGGAGTGCTAAGCAAGTGCTTGAATCATTTAGTTTACCCCACTCATTCACGCACTTATCCATCCACCTATCTATCCATTTATTCACTTTGTTCCTGTTGTGATCATAAAACAGATAAAGCTGTATAAGAATATGTTCTGGTGGGGTGTGAGGAAGGGGATGTCTCCGCGGGCCCATGCCAAGGCATCCCTTCCCCCTGAGAGACCAGTCACACTGACAGTATACCATGGAATAGAGTTTATTCAGGGCATGGGGAGGGCAGTAGAGGCAGAGAAAGGCAGGGAGAAGGAGAGAGTAGAGAAGTAGAAGTAGAGGCTGGCCATGGCCATGTGGAGAGAGGGGAGAAGGGAATGGAGGGAGAGGGGGAACAAGGAGGCAAGAGAGTAAGAGAGCAAGAGAGTAAGAGAGCAAGAGAGGGAGGATGGGCCAAGCAGCCCCTTTTATAGTGGGCCAGGCCTACCTAGCTGTTGCCAGGTAACTGTGGGGGTGGAGTCCAGACAGAATTCCTACAGTTCCAGTACACAGTGTTTACTGAGTGTGTCAACAGCATGTGACTCTGGTGCTTAGGAGGTGGAAGCAGGAGATTCAGGAATTCAAGGTGAGAGTGGGCTACAGAGTGAGTTTCAGAGTTCAGGACAAGCTGAGCTGTGGACCCTGCCCAGATAGATAGACAGACAGACAGACAGACAGATAGACAACAGCCTGGGTGAGTGAGATGGCTCCCTTGGTAAAGAGGCTTGGTGCTAAGTCTAAGGACCCAGCACGATGAATCTCAGATATTGAGGAAGGGCGCTAAAAACAGTACAAGAGAGGCTGAGGTAGATAGATGAAACTTTGAGGTAAACTTGGACTACATGCTGAGAATCACCTCAAAAATGGGAGGTAGGGGTACCTGGAGAGATGGCTCAGCAGTTAAGAGCATCAGCTGGGGGCTGGTGAGATGGCTCAGTGGTTAAGAGCATCTGACTGCTCTTCCGAAGGTCCGGAGTTCAAATCCCAGCAACCACATGGTGGCTCACAACCATCCGTAACAAGATCTGACTCCCTCTTCTG
>NC_034590.1:2295945-2299326 GCF_900095145.1 Mus pahari | reverse complement strand
TTAAAAAAAAAAAAAAAGAGCATCAGCTGCTCTTGTAGAAGAACTGAATTCAGTTCCCAGCATGTATACACATGTATACACATGTATACACACACACACACACACACACACACACACACACACACACACACACATGACGGCTCACAACCACCTGTAACTCCTGTTCAGGGAATCTGACGCCCTCTTCTGGCCTCCAAGGGCTCCTGAAGAACACACCCAGTACTAGGGCAGGCGTGAGCATGTGCTCTGTCAGGCACTGTACTAGAAAAAAACAGCAGGTAGCATAGAACCAAGTCCCCCCAGGGCTCACACTGTGGCAGTAGGTGACCTGTCTCCAGTGACAAGGAGAAGTGGACGGTAGTGTGACCAAGGGTGTCAAGGGAAGATCCTGGCTTTGCAAGTCATTTTACTCAGGCCAGGAGCAGCAAGAACCATGCTTCCTTCACTGCCGAGGGTCTGGGTGAGCTCAGGCCTCACTGGTGGTGAAAAGGCAGTGTGCGCCTGAGCTCAGCGTCACATAACAGCACTTTACCAAAGTGTGTGTGCACATGTGTGTGTGTGTGTGTGTGTGTGTGTGTGTGTGCGTGTGTATGGTTTAACCATTTGCTTTTTTGTCTGCTTCTCATCCAGCACTGTAGTAAAGGCCAGTAGGAGTCATGTGCCTTGGGTGCAGGCCAAAGGGGGACACACTGAACTGAAGAACTGGTGCAGCGGGACAGTGCTCGGCCTGCAGACATGAGGGCCTGAGTTAGGATTCCTAGCCCATGTCTTAGCCTGGCATAGGCACGAGAGGTGGCTCAGAGGTTAAGAACACTGGCTGCTCTTGCGGAAAACCCAGGTCCTGCTTCCAGAGCCCACGTGGTTGCTCACAACCACCTGTAATACCCATTTCAGGGGATCGAATGTCCTCTTTTGACCTACAAAGGCACCAGGCACCCACATGTTATGCATATATACATTCAGGCAAATGCTTATACACAGAAAAAAAAAAAAAAAAAGGAGCTGGGTATGGAGGTGCCCGCCTGCAGTAATAGGGGTATGGAGGCGCCCGCCTGTAGTAATAGTTCTAGAGAATTAGGGACAAGGAGACCCCTTGTTCTCCAGCTAACTGGTCTAGCAGAATCAGCAAACTGTAGGCTTAGTGACAGCCCCTGTTGCAAAATATAAAGTGGAAGTGGATTGAAGAAAACAGCAGATATTAATTTCTGGCCTCTACCTACAAGTACATGACTGGGCACACAAATACATAAACACCAGAAGCCATTGTTGGCTCCATAGAAAGACCCTATCTGAACCTCCTCTCTAAAAAGTCATTCTTAGGACACACTGCACAATTCCAAACAAATCAGTGCCAAAGGATCCTTCCATCCAAGGGGATGCTTTATTCAACTCCACCTCAGAGCCACATCTCCACCCTTCTTCCTGCCTCCTCCTCCTGCTGCTATCATCATCATCATCATCATCATCATCATCATCTTTTTTTTTTAAAGATTTATTTATTTTATTTATGAGTACACTGTAGCTGTCTTCAGACACACCAGAAGAGGGCGTCAGATCTCATCACGAGTGGTTGTGAGCCACCATGTGGTTGCTGGGGATTGAACTCAGGACCTCTGGAAGAGCAGTCAGTGGTCTAACCCGCTGAGCCATCTCTCCAGCCCCCATTATTATTATCTTAAGACAGAGTGTGTAAAAGTCACCGAGCCTGACTGAGACTGGATATATAGATCAGGACGGATCTGGGTGGGGACACAGGAGACTGCTGACCTAGATCCAGGTTCATTGAGAGATCTAGCAGTAATAAGGTGGAAAGAGATAAATCGGGGCTCTCAGAGATGTCTGCTGGGACTAAAGGTGTGTGCCAGTATGCCTGAAAAAATTAAAGTTAATAAAAAAGCAACGCCGGGCGTGGTGGCACATGCTTTTAATTCCAGCACTCGGGAGGCAGAGGCATGCGGATTTCTGAGTTCGAGGCCAGCCTGGTCTACAAAGTGAGTTCCAGGACAGCCAGGGCTATACAGAGAAACCCTGTCTCAAAAAAAAAAAAAAAAAAAAAAAAAAAAAAAAGAGAGAGAGAGAGAGAGAGAGAGAGAGAGAGAGAGAGAATATACACACATCTATGAGAGTGCTTGCCTCTCTCACACACAACACAGCCCTGGGAGGCCTGGGTTCAGCCCGAGAACAGCCCTTGTTATTCACATTATGTCTCCACAAACTCGTGCTTTTCCAAAGACGACAGCTAACCTTTCCATATAGGCTGGTTTTCATTGAGATGATGATAAGCTGGTCTTTAAACAAAAGTAGCCAGAATACAGCTGTTAGGCAGGTTCTCAATAATTCTACCAAGGACATCGCAGTTTGTTTCATTTTGGCTGAGTGTGAACGTGCAGGCTCACACTAGGAGACCAGAGCTCTCCATCAGGTGGCTCTCCATCTCATTTATCTACTTATTTATATATGTGAGTACACTATGACTCTCTCCAGACACACCAGAAGAGGGCATCAGATCCCATTACAGATGGTTGTGAGCCACCATGTGGTTGCTGGGAACTGAACTCAGGACCTCTGGAAGAGCAGTTGATGCTCTTAACCTCTGAGCCGTCTCTCCAGCCTCTCCATTTTCTTTCTGAACCTGGAGACTGTCAGTGTAGCCGGGCTTACTCGCCAGCAAACCTTAGGCACCCTCAGCTTCTGCTTCCCTGGCGCTGGGGTTACAGTCATCGGCTACGGGGCCCAGCGTTTTACACAGGTGCTGGGGACTGAACTTGGTCCCTGAGCTGGAATGACAAGCACTTCACCAACTGAGTCAGCTGTCCAACTCTTGTTCCTCCTCCTCCCTGACCCCCTCTTGAGACAGGGTCTTACTGTGTAGCCCAGGCTGACCTGGCACTCATGATCTTCCTCCCTCAGCCTTCTTATTCGCAGGGATTAGAGGCCTGAGTCCACTTCAGTGGGTACTGAGGAGTGTCCCAAAGCAAGTGTTATGGATAGCATCAAACGTCTACTTGCCGTCATTGCATGGTGATTTCTTTTTCTTTTTCTTTTTCTTTTTCTTTTTCTTTTTCTTTTTCTTTTTCTTTCTTTCTTTTTTTTTTTAAGATTTATTTATTTAGAGCTGGGCGTGGTGGCGCACACCTTTAATCCCAGCACTCGGGAGGCAGAGGCAGGAGGATTTCTGAGTTCGAGGCCAACCTAGTCTACAAAGTGAGTTCCAGGACAACCAGGGCTATACAGAGAAACCCTGTCTTGAAAAACAAAACAAAACAAAAAAACCAAAAAATTATTTATTATATATAAGTACACTGTAGCTGTCTTCAGACACACCAGAAGAGGGCATCAAATTTCATTACAGATGGTTGTGAGCCACCATGTGGTTGCTGG
>NC_034590.1:2289526-2295405 GCF_900095145.1 Mus pahari | reverse complement strand
AGTGAGTTCCAGGACAGCCAGGGCTACACAGAGAAACCCTGTCTCGAAAAACCAAAAAAGGAAAAAAAAAAAAAAAACAAAAAAACAACTATCTTAATTGCTTAAGGCAAACACTGTATTGATAACTCATGTTTTTTCTGCAACTCAGTGGTGACAGTGGCCCTGGCTTCCACAATATCCAGGTATTAAACATAAGATTATCTGTGGGCTGGCTCTGGTGGTGCACGCTTTTAAACCCAGTACCCTGTAGGCAAGAGGCAGGTGGATCTCTAAGTCTGAGGCCAGCTTGGTCTACGTATAGAGTTCTAGGACAGCCAGGGCTACACTGAGAGACCCAGGCACAAAACAAGCAGCACCTCTTGCAAAGGACTGGGGTTTGGTTCCTAGCATCTGCACGGTGGCTCACAACTGTCTAGTTACAGGGAATCTACTGCCTCTTCTGGTGTCTGTGGGCACCAGGCACACACATATGTGGTAGTCAGATGCACATTTAAACAAAACACTCACACACATAAAATAATCTGAAAAGAGAGAGAGACCTCTCGGCTGCTCCTGATGCAGGTTCTGTTCCTCGTCTCTTAGCCTTCAGTTACCGAGGCTTGCTTCTCATGGCCCTTTCTCCACGGTCAGTTCTAAGACTCTTGATTTACTCCATTGCAGCCCCAAACCCACCCTGCAGCGTTTAGGTTTGGTGCTTGTTTGTTTTGTTTTGTAATCTCTCTTTTCTGTTGTTTAGCAGGGTCTCATGAATCCCAGGCTGGTCTGAGTTTGCTATGGTGACTATGAACTTGAACTCTTGCTTCGGGACCTCTGGCTTCCAGCTCCTGAGTGTTGGGATTACAGGCATCTGCCAAGAAGGTTGGCTTTGTGATGCCAAGGCTGGTTCGTGTGATGCTGAGGATCACACTCAGGGCTTCCTGCGTGCTAGGTAAGCGCCCTAGCAAGTGAATTACACCCACGCCTGGTGCGTTTCTTTTTGTTCTTGAGGGTAGGGGTTGGCTGTGAGCTAACCCAGTTCTGTTCCCCCATCCAGAGGGCTGGGAGTACAGGCCTGTGCAATCAGGCCTACTTTGTTTACCGTAATAAGGACGCTATTTTTCTTTTTCTACTTTTTAAAGATTTATTTATTATACGAACGTACACTGTAACTGTCTTCAGACACTCCAGAAGAGGGCATCAGATCTCATTACAGGTGGTTGTGAGCCACCATGTGGTTGCTGGGATTTGAACTCAGGGCCTACGGAAGAGCAGTCAGTGCTCTTAACTGCTGAGCCTCTCTCTAGCCCTATTTTATTTTTCTTAAACACGTGTGTGTGTGTGTGTGTGTGTGTGTGTGTGTGTGTGTGTGTGTGTACGTGGTCTGGCAGGTGCCATGGCTAGAGTGTGGAGGTTAGAGACCTTCAGGAAGCCAGTTCTCTTCCACCACGTTTGCACCGGGAGTCTGCTGGCCTCCTGGGCCCCGGAGAGAAACAGTGAAGCCAACAAGGCGAGGAGCGCCCGGCCCCGCCAGGGCTCACACAGCTGCTCCACGACCTGCTGCCCGCACCGCCGCGCGAGCGCCAGGCCTCAAGCCGCCGGCCGTTGGGGTGGGGTGGGGTCTCGGGATCTGGTCATCAGGTTTGGTGGCAGGTGTATTTACTAAGCCACTATGCCAGCCCATGAGCAGTATTTTCAGTGATAACGCGATCATCTTAATTCTTCTGCTAACGGCCTTCTACTTCCTCTGTCAGCCTTCCTCCATTCATCCACTTTAAATGGAGCCTCTTTCCAGAAGCCCACCCTGGTTCTGTGGCAGTGGTTTCTAAGTCTCCTTTGGGTGTTGTACCCAGTCCAGTCCCCGTGTCCCTCCCTCTTTCAGGTCTGTTCCTCCTATGCAAGCTTCTGATCCTCGCCCTAACACCTCTTTATAGCTGGATTTGTCTTCCTGTACGAGGTCCAGAGAAACCTGCCGTTTTAAGGACTTGTCACCTCTTTCCAGACAGTGCCCTGCCTAGCTGGCAGTCGCACTGAATAGGAAACAGGGCTCTTATCATGCCCTGATTTTCACTATCCCAACCCCTGCTCACTCAACACTAGGATTTCCCCATCGCATTCCTGATCACTCTTCCCTCTGCTTCCGCATCACTACTACGGGCTGATCCTGTTTGACGACACACAGGCCAAGCTGGCCTGGTCACTGCTCAATCCGGGACATTTGGTTATGGCTCAGAGAACGAGGAATTTAGGCAGGATACATCCCTCACACCTAAAGGAAAGCTAAAGCAAAGCGGACAGACAGCCACAGGTTCCCAGAAAGTTTCTCTCGTCATAGTCGCAGCGCAAGCACGAAGGCGCAAGGACGTCGTGGCCAAAGCCCACACGGAAAGGCGAGATTGCTCCACAGACCCACCCCTCCCGCAAGGTCCGGCTGGGGCGGGGTCAATGCCGACCACGCCTCCTCCCAGGGGCCGGGGGCGGTGCCAGGTGCAGGCCGCAGAGCCAGGTGCCGGCCCTCCGCGCCTGCGCCGTGTCCGCCCCGCCCCGCCAGGTGCGCCCCACCCCCAGCCTGGGTGCCACCTTCTCTTGTGTCCCAGCGTCCGCCATTCGCCGTAGCGCCCCTCGAACGTGTGGGAGCTTCCCCAGTCTGGGGAGAGTCGCAGAGTGTTGCCGCGCGTGTCCAGGGACCGCGTTGGGAGGCAACTAAGGCGTCGCACGCGCCAAAGCCAGGAAAAAAGGGGCTTCCGGGGACCCGGGCGCCTCGAAGTCCTACTCCCGGGCGAAGCCGCACCTGAGCTCGCGGGCCTGCAGTGCGCGGCCGTGGGCTGTCCCGCACCTGCTCGCGAGACCCCACCCCACCCCACGCCACCAACGGCCGGCGGCTCGAGGCCTGGCGCGCGGCGGCGCGGGCAGCAGGTCATGGCGCAGCTGTGTGAGCCGCGGCGGGGCCGGGCGCTCCTCGCCTTGTTAGCTTCGCTGCTTCTCTCCGGGGCCCAGGCGGCCAGCAGAGACCTAGACGTCCACGGTGAGGGCCGGGCGGGGGATACAGGAGGCCGCAGCTGAGGTGGGGTACACGGTGCGCAGAGGGATCGCAGGCTCCTTGGGGGTGGGGAGGATGGGCGGTGGAGCCAGACGTGCAGGTGGAGGGCTAGGAGGGTTAGGAGCACCGCGAGCGCGGAGGCGTAAGGGTTAGCAGTGTCCCCTCCACAAGGAAGGAGGAAGGGAGGGAGACGAGGTGTATTGACCCAGGAAGGCGTGGTGCTGGAAGTGGGTGAGGAGCTCAACGAAGCGGAAACGGCTTGGCCAAAGAAAGCCCGGGGTGGGGCTGGAGACGGGGACGGGGGACGCATTCAAGCCTCAGAGGTGGAATTTTGTTCGGGAGACCTGTTGGCCGCTTTGAGTACAGGGAAAACGCACTTCGGACACCTGTTGATATCATGTATAACAACAGCCCTCCGTGATGTCCCGAGGAAGAAGAGAAGCATGGGTGGTAGAAGGGAGGAGCTTTGCCAAGCTGCAGGCCATTGCAGGAACGCCTTCGAGTGTTGGCACCCAGCAGCTGGGGTTTGCGTCTTCAGGAGTTGCTACAACTTTTGGAAAAGATTTTTTTTTTTTTCGGTTTTTCGAGACAGGGGTTCTCTGTGTAGCCCTGGCTATCCTGGAACTCACTCTGTTGACCAGACTGGCCTCGAACTCAGAAATCCGCCTGTCTCTGCCTTCTGAGTGCCGGGGTTAGGAGTTGTTACATCCAGCTTTGAAAATAGCTCTTTTGAAAGAATTCATTTGTTGAGCAAACTCATTGAGTCCCCGCTGAGGGTCCCCAAGGATGGTGGTCGTGACTGACGACTCAAGACTAGACAGGTTCCTGCATTCGCAGAGCGTGGATTCCAGTGGGAGTGAACATTTAACATGCAGAGTACTCGCCAAAGATGAAATGACGAAGCCATGACAAGAAGACAGCGGGATAACAACAGTGATGGAAGATGGTGAAGGGTACTTAACTCAGGAAGTACTCTAAGGAGGATGGCACCTGTCCTAACAAGAATGAGTAGGTGGCAGCCTTACCAAGACCTTGGGACCAGTGTCCCAAGTACTGTGGGGGAGTAAGGGTCTAGAGTAAAATTGATTGTGATCAAGAAAACGACAGCCCCCCCCCCCCCAGGNTGGAACAGAAGTCAGGGGAGAAGTGGAGACAACCAGGAGGCCCAAGTCCTTAGTGGGAAAGCTGTTTGGTGAAAGAGAAACCAGGAAGTGTGTTAGCTTCTGAGGAATGGGTTATTCCTGTGTCTAAGACTAGGACAACTACAAGAACTACGGGGAATGCCAGGGGCCGGTGGGGAGATGCAGAGTCAGAAGTGCAGAGGTTGACCATTGTTAGAGCGTAAGCCAGACTCCAGGTTGCCTTGTGTCTATAGTTAGCTGGCCCGTGACTGCGGTTAGAGCTTTCCTAAGCTCCTGCGTTGTCTGAGCCTAGAACCAGCCTGATGTGGTGGTGACATCATAGGCCTTTGGAAGGTCACACAAAGTGATTGGAAGTACACTGGCCGTAGGCTGGTGAACTGCCGCCCTCACTTATCTCAGGGCTGTTTGTTTGAAAGCTTCAACTGCTTTGTCAGAGGCACCTGTTTTGATAGGTTTTGGGTTTTTTTCAGGGTGGATGGGCGTCTGGTTTTTCTCAGCAAACAAAGGCATGTCTCTGGTACGTTCTAGCTTTACAGTGCCACCAAAGGAAGTGGAGGAACTTGGACAGGAGTGATTATAAAAGGCTGCTCATAGAATTTTATCTTCACCAGTAGCCGAGGGGCAGTGGGAAGGTGGCAGGTCTGGTCGGCAGATTGTTAGAGTTCTGGAAGGAAAGACCTAGAAAATTAGATAGAGTGGGCCCTGAGCCTAGGTGAGGACTCGGGGTCCTGAAGAAATGTAAATGTTCACGTTAGACGGAGGTGACATGCAAGGCAAGGTCAGTAGACAGAACAAGGCTCCTTTGAATGGAAATCCCCACAAGTAAACACAGCCTAGGTGGTGAGCCCTAGGTGCGAGCGGTGGAGAGGAGCAGATGTGGGTCGGCAGATGGCAGATGGTAGGCAGTGAGCCTTCTACTCTTTTTTTTTTTTTTTTTTTTTCTTTTAAATTTGTTTCATGTATATAAGTACACTGTAGCTGTCTTCAGACACACAGGAAGAGGGCGTCAGATCCCATTACAGATGGTTGTGAACCACCATGTGGTAGCTGGGAATTGAACTCAGGACCTCTGGAAGAGTAGTCGGTGCTCTTAACCATTGGGTCCTCTCTCCAGCCCGAACCTTCTACTCTTTTTTTTTTTTTTTTTTTTAAGATTTATTTATTATTATTCATTAGTACACTGTAGCTGTCTTCGGATGCACCAGAAGAAGGTGTCAGATCTCATTACGGATGGTTGTGAGCCACCATGTGGTTATTGGGATTTGAACTCAGGACCTTGGGAAGAGCAGTCAGTGCTCTTAACCACTGAGCCATCTCACCAGCCCCAAACCTTCTACTCTTGATGACATCTTTTTGCCTTGAGGTTTGGGGAAGTTGAAGGGAGAGGGGTCTAGAAGCAGGGATGTAGTGGTGAGTTAGTTAAACCACTTTGGCTCCCTGAGGGTCACTCTCCCAGTTACCCGCCAGAGCCCTCTGAGATTAGAGAGTGAAAGGCACACATAAACACACACACACATTTTGATATGGCTTGACTAGCTAGATGGGTGGGTACTTTTTTCTTCTTTTTTCTTTTTGTTTTTCGAGACAGGGTTTCTCTATATAGCCCTGGCTGTCCTGGAACTCATTTCTTCTTTTTTCGAGACAGGGTTTCTCTGTATAGCCCTGGCTGTCCTGGAACTCACTCTGTAGACCAGGCTGGCCTCGAACTCAGAAATCTGCCT
>NC_034590.1:2280625-2288809 GCF_900095145.1 Mus pahari | reverse complement strand
CCTGCCTCTGCCTCCCGAGTGCTGGGATTAAAGGTGTGCACTTCCATCTTGGCTTAATGTTTTTGTTGTTGTTGTTTTTGTTTTTTGAGACAGGGTTTCTCTGTATAGCCCTGGCTGTCCTGGAACTCATTCTGTAGACCAGGCTGGCCTGGAACTCAGAAATCTGCCTGCCTCTGCCTCCTGAGTGCTGGGATTAAAGGCGTGTGCCACCATGCCCAGCTTAGTTTTTTTGTTTTTTGTTTTTTTAAGGTTCAGAAAAGAGATGAAGAAATGAAAGGGTGTGAGAGTTGGATGGAGGTAGAGACAGAGCAGGGTGTTGAGGGCTGTGCATGGGTGTGATTAGGTTCTGTGATCTGACATTGCTGGGGTTGGTAGCTGAGGGCAGTGGGAAGGGTGTCCCACTGGTTATATGTGGGAATGCAGGTCAGCAGGTTACTTAGAGATAGGCGACCAGGGGAACACTGGTCCATGGAGGCTCACCCAAGAAAGCTGTCATAACCTACAATAATGTGTGATTTCCAAAGTGGGGGATTTGTAATGTTAAGATGTTTAATTTGGTGACATTAACTAACAGTGTGAGTGTCTGGTAGAACCTGAGCAGAATACAGGCCTGTTTTCACACATAGCACCCATTGGCCAAAGCCAAGAGCCTTTGTGAAATAGGACACACTTCCTAAGTCTCTGCCTGCCTGCCCTGTATGTCTTGGGTTATGGCCGGATCTCTGGCATATTACTTCCTTAAATGGAAAAGCTGCTTTACCAAATGCTCAGCTCCCTGGTATTTAAAGGGCCCTGAATTTTCTTTGTTTTTTTTTTCTTGTGTGTGTATTTTTGTTTGTTTTGTTTTGTTTTGTTCTGCTTTACAGCTGGGGATTTAACTTAGGGTCTCACACATGCTAGGCAAGCATTTTGTGTACTTTTTAAATTTGTTTGTTATCTTGAAGCAGTGTCTTGTATATAGCCCAGACTGGCTATAGCCAAGAGGGACCTTGAGCTCCTGTTGTAGGCAGGCATCATGCCTGCCTGAGAACTTTCCTATTTTGAGGTGGATTCGCAGTTGCCTGGGTTGGCCTTGAACTCCTTCTGTAGCCCAGGTAGGCTTTGCCCTTGGGATCTTCTACTTCAGCCTCCTAAATAGCTGCCATTACAGGCTTGTGCCAATGACCTTAGCTGGAATAATGTAATTTTGATCATTATTACAAGGCCAGGTAACAGTTTTCCCCAGTTGGAAATCCCTTTGAGTCATGAGTTGTTAGGTTCCTACTGCAGTAACTGTTAGCTGTGCCTGGGGCATCAGAGTTAATGGTTCCTTAATCTGGCTCCCTCATAGTTCTTGGGAATTTCCACTGGAGCTGAGCCCAGCTATGCTCATTCCTGAGCCTCCACTGACATTCAAGCGCATCTTGGGTTAATTACAGCTTCCCCAACACCTAACTGCAAGGCATACTTTTCACCAATCTCCACTGAGCACACCATTAGTTCCCTGCTCTTTTCCTTCCTTACATGGTTAGTGTGACCCTGGTGGTCAACATAGCAGCTAGGAACTGAGGTGCATCTGGACTTGGTATCAGCTGGGCACATTGAAGAGGGAGTTGTCCTGCTTGGGCAATGCTGTTTCAAATGCTTATTTAGCTAACATATACTTACAAGTACCTACTAAGTGCTAGGCATCAGTTTAGGTTTCCAAATAGAACACTGAACAAATAGGCTAGGGAGACAGCTGAGTCAGTAAAGACCTTGCTGCACAAGCATGAAGACCTCCCCAGCACACATGTCAGAAGCCAGGGGTTACAGGGAAGGCCTGTGGTCCTAGCGGGGCGAGGGAGGCAGCCAGCCTACACTGTCTCAAAATATAAGGTGGAGGGGCTTGGCATGGTGGTCTGTGCTTTTAATTTCAACACTAGGAGGCAGAGGCATATGGATCTCTCTTTGTTTGTTTTCGAGACAGGGTTTCTCTGTGTAGCCCTGGCTGTCCTGGAACTCACTCTGTAGACCAGGCTGGCCTCGAACTCAGAAATCCACCTGCCTCTGCCTCCCCAGTGCTGGGATTAAAGGTGTGTGCCACCACACCTGGCTGCTGGGTCTCTTAAGCCCCAGGCCAGCCTGTCAGGGATAGGTAGCCTGCAAAGAAAGAAAACTTGAACACACGTGTGTGAGACCTGACCGCTGCACAGCATGGGGCACACAGTGACCTCACGCTTGTGCCACAGGGAGGAAAGGAGGTCTTAGAAATGGCTTCTTCCCTAGCAAGTTGTCACAGTAGGGCAGGTTCACAGTAGGGCGGGTTCACTATCCTGGGTTAGTGGTAGTAACACTGTATAAGTGGTTGTTTGTATTCAACTGATAGCTTATGGAATGTAATTTTTACATCTAAATATTTCATATCAAACAGGTCAAAATTTTATGACCCTTGTAATTTAGGTTGGATTTGTAATTATAAATGTTCTTTGCAAATAAATACCCATAACTATTGAGTTACTCCTAATAATGACACATTCCAAACACCAGTGCGTAGGGGAGATGGGTGGGTAGTTAGTAGGCTTTGTACTGGAAGTAAGCATTGACATATGTCAGCCATCTAGCTAACCACAAACTAAGTGGCTTTGTCAATCACTGTAAGGCAAAGAGTGTGGTATGCCTTTACTCGTAGCACTTAGGAGGCGGGGACAAGTGAATCTCAGAGTTGGCAGCCTGCTTGCCCTGCAAAGTGAGTTCCAGGCCAGCTAAGACTACACAGTGAAAAGAGGATACAATATAAAGTGTATGGCAACTTTTGAACTTAAGAATTAAAATACTATTTTGGGAGAGAAGAGGGTCACCTGGACCCAAAAGTTTGAGACAAGCCCTGGGCAGCACGGTGAGACCCTTCTCAGAAAACCAAAGCCAAAACAGCACAAGGCCAGGCGTGGCGGAGGCAGGAGTTCAAGGAGGTTAGCCTCTGCTACATGGACTACCAGACTAGCTTGATATGCATGAGTCTCAAGAGACAGAGTGTTGTCTGCTTTGTTTAGTCAGGGTTCCCCTGGGTAGCCTTAACTGTCCTGGAACTCACTCTATAGACCAGTCTGACCTCCAACTCAAGAGATCTGCCTGTCTCTCCCTCCTGGGTGTTGGGAATCAAGGACATGCACTAGCACTACCCAGATGTTTTTAAAACATAGCCCTGACTGTCTTCTTGTCCAGTCTCTGTGGTGATATAGGTCTGAAATGCCCTTTCTGGAAGCTGAGGCAGAAGGGTTAGGAATTTGAGGCCCTCAGCTACGTGAGGCCCTGTGTTAAACAACCACAACAGAAAATGTTCTCTTGTTTTTTTTTTTTAGGCAAAACACACCAGATGTCCAGGCACTAGCTGTAGTCCAGGGTTCTTCCTTCCCTAGTTCTCTCACTGTCTGCCTCCCAATGTCTCCTCTGTAGCCCTGTACCAGAGTGTCATGGTGTAGACAGGGCTCAAGGCCCTAGAGACATTGCTGTTGTTAAGGAGAGTGGGGTTCTAACAATTCTGTCCTGTGTGCCTCGAGGCTGCTTTCTTTATCTTTCCCTGTCCATCACCTACTTTGTTAAGTTTCAGTGAAACCTTTTTTTTCTTCTCCAAATAGCAGTAGTCTTGACTTGGCCTCAGAGTATTGGAATCACTGAGCTGCCTCCCCCCTCCCCATCTTACCCCCTGGCTATTTTATCTTATCTTCACAGCACCTAAGTTCTCAACCATATTGGGAAAACCTCCATTTGCTTTGCTTCGATTCGATTTGCTTTGCAGCAGTGAATGGGCAAGGGAGCAGAATGCATCTCCGGGGTCTCTGCAGAGAAAGCTGACTTTGTACTTTGCCAGGATAGCCTCCAGGTTGGTGGTGTGGGGCTGTGAGTGGATGCGGCTCAGTTGTGTACAATTCTTGCCTTGAATGCTTAAAGCCCTGGGTTTCATCCTTGACACTTGCAAAGCCGCTGTGGTTGCTCTGGCCTGTGATTCCAGCACTCTGGGCAATGGGGTGGGGGAATAAGAAAAATTTGAAGGTTATCCTCTGCTACATAGCAGTGGAGTTTGAGGCTAGCCTGTATTACAGTAGACCTGGTTTCCAACCAAGGAATAAAATATTCTCGGTGTATTTATTCCAGAGCTGGAAGCTGAGTCTGAAGGAAGGTCCTAGGTCTGTGCTTGTAAATAAACTTGCCAAGAAACATTTCCATACTTGATCCAGACAGGTATAAATCACAGACACTTGGGCCTAGTTATATTTATAATGTCCTTAGGAACACAAAAGGTCACAACAATTTCATAGTCAGGTGTTTGCTTTATTCTCAGAGCTCCTGAAAACTGTGGGCTTTGTGTTTTGCTGTGTTGCCCTTGCTGGCGTTGAGCTAGTAAGGTGCGGTGATTTGTCTGCCTCAGCCTCTGTCGTCGCTCGCAGCTCATGTCTGGCTGACAGGAGGCTTTTCGTCCAGGCCTAGTGGTACAGGGCTGTAACCCTAACTATCAGGGATGCAGGGGAATCAAAGTATTAAGGCCTTGGCTGTAGAGTAACTTGAAGGCCAGCCTGCATAACTTCATGAGGCCCTCCCTCAAAAACTACAAAGAGCTGCGGTGTGCCCCAGTGGTACAGCCATTACCTCTGTTCAATCTCAGAAATATTTTGAAAGTTTATTCCATTAGACTTAAACTTTTAAAATTTGTATATAGCTTATGGTATGGATGTATTGCCTGCATGCAAGTCTGTTGCCCTGGAGGCAGGCAGTTGGTGTTAGAGCCCCTGGAACTGGAGTTAGAGATGGTTGTGAGCCGCCATGTGGGTACTAAGAATCAAACCTGGGTCCTGTGAAAGAGTAGCTAGTGATCTAAACCATGGAGCTATCTTTCTAGCCCGTTAAACTTTTTTATTACATTTTTATTTGTGGGTGTGGGTATGTGTGTGCTCACATGTGAATTTATGACAGAGAAAAGCCCTTAGGAGTCAATCCCCTCCTTCCAATAACTGGGTTTTGGGATTAGATTCGGGTGTCAGGCTTGGTGGTGAGAGCCCTTACCCACTGAGCCATCTCAACAGCCTCTGCTCGTAGCCCCACCCCCTGCATGTGTTGTGTTACTGTTCCTATGAGTGAGGAGATAAACAGAAGGAAGCCAGAGGCACTGCCAGGAAACTAGCAACTCAGAGGATGCACAGCTTCATTTCCAGGCTCTGGGTGCTCTGCGGTCTGTTAGGTACTTGTGCTAAGTGATTGCTACCGTGCACTCCCTTTGGTTGTTTCCTTTGTACCTTACAAATTCTAAGAGCTTATTATAAACCCTATTGGAATTTGGGGTATGTTTATAACAAATTTTCTTTTTTCCTGTTTTTCCCTATCCATGTAAGTTTAAGGGCATCTGCTGAATTGCAGATGTGTGGAGGGCAAGCATACATCTCCACTTGGTGGGCCAAGTTTATCCTGAATGGGGGTAATCCACACTCCCCTCCATCTTAGCACAGTCTTTAAAGGCATCTCTAGCCGGGCAGTGGTATCACACCTTTAACCCCAGCACTCGGGAGGCAGAGGCAGGTGAATTTCTGAGTTCGAGGTCAGCCTGGCACACAGAGTGAGTTCTAAGACAGCCAGGGCTACACAGAGAAACCCTGTCTTAAATAACAAAACAAAACAAAAAGCACCCCTGATCCCAGCGTATCAAAAGGCAGAGGTAGGCGATCTCTGAGGTTTCCGTCAGTCAGATCTCCACGGCTCCAGGACTGCATCTGTAAAACCGTAACAAAGCCACTCTCCTCCATCCTCTGTCTTGGACATTTCTATCCTCCCCTGGTACATACGTGTCTATTTTTAACAGCTCGGAGTGTTCCTTTATCTGGATGTCTCTGGTTGTTTTGCTTGCCAGCCCAACTGATGTGTTGGTGAGACTTCAGTGCCTATAAATCTGAGCCTCCAGCCCCGTGTGGGTGTTGTTCCCAGCTCTGAGCAATGCCTTTTCCTTGTCTCCTTTCCCCTCTGCTTCCCTTCCCCATCCTCTTCCTTCTCCATACCCTGCTGTGCCTAGGCTGGGACTGGAGAGCCATCTACCTGCCTCTGCTTTTGCGTGCTGGGTTAAAGCTGTGCACCACCGTGCCCAGTTTGGATCTGTTTTTGCATTTGCTAGTGTGACCGCTTGTGGACCTCACACTATCTGAAGATCTTTGTAGCTGTAACCTGATTGCCTTTGGCCTTACCCTTAAGAGTTGTAAGCAGCTTTAATGAAAAGAGCATAGTTGCTTTTTACACTGCCTAGACTTTTTGGCAGAGGAGAAACTGATGCGGAATGTGTTATGCAAATCTTCAGAAGTCTGAGTTATGGGTTCTTACTTCAAAGGTTGTGATGTGTCATGGTGGTGAATGATGTTTTCTAAACACCTCAAAGAAGAGAGTGAAAGTTTTTAATTCATTATTGTGTTTTTGACATGATGTCCGTGAGTTGGGGCAGGCACCAGCATACCACCATGTACTCGGAAGGGTTAGTTCTCTCCTTCCACTGTGGGGTCTACACCCCCACAGTGTAGATCAAACCCAGGTCTTCAGGCTTTCAAGGCAAGTGCCTTTACCCACTATACCACATTCGCAGCCCCAAATTGCACTTTGTAACAATGCCTGCCTCCACCCCTAAGATATGTGCCACCACATCCAGCAGTTTGGTTTTGAATAGTTGAACAGAATCCAGGGAACTGTGCTGTGATTTGGGAATTATGAAATTGGGTTTTACTGCACATGAGCATTTGCTGTAGTACAGCTGTCTGTTCTCACATGGTCTGTGACACCTTTTTATTGTCATGATAGCGACTGCCAGAGACCATGGAATCTACGTCTTGGCAAAGGCAGTTTTAGTTTTCCACATGCCTAGATTTCATTACCAGTTTCACTCAGTAATCTGAGGTTCTGCAGTAGGGAGAGCCTCCAGGACTGACTCCCCGAGAGTGCTGGGGGTAAAATAGTGACCACCAGCTGCTGGCCTTGGCTCAGGTGGCTGCTGAGTTGCCCTCGCTGTCGTTGGCCACTTGGCTAACACACGCAGCAGAGTGAGTGATGACTTGTGTGGTAGCTTACGTACAGTAACAGAACTGCAGGGAAATGTACCCAAGCGAGAAAGTAGTGACCCTGGAAGTAATGTTCTACACTGCTGGAAGAACTGGCCATGTTGGTGCTGCCATTAGAGGCTGTGGCCATACATCAGAGCTTGCAAAGGTTTCGTGGAAACCAGTAAGGTGGAGAAGCTACCTCTGTGAAATCCTATAGAAGTGAGGGGTTGGTTTTTTAGTTTTTTAGTTTTTTGAGACAGGGTTTCTCTGTGTAGCCCTGGCTGTCCTGGAACTCACTTTGTAGACCAAGCTGGCCTCGAACTCAGAAATCCGCCTGCCTCTTCCTCCCGAGTGCTGGGATTAAAGGTGTGCGCCACCAGGCCCGGCTCTTTTATTTTTTTACAGTCTCACTATAAGCCCTGGCTGTTCTGGAACTCAAGATCCACATGCATCTGACTCCTGAGTGCTAGGTGCTGGGATTGAAGGTATGTGCCACCATGGCCACCTCACATCAAATGCTGGACACTGTAGAAGACATGGTTAAGTTTTCAGATGTGGTTCTAGATTAGAAAAGGCCAACTGAGGAGGCCTGTGCAGTGTCATTGAAGTGTAGTGAAAATACAAGAAGTTATATTATTTGGAGGAAGAAATGAAGCACTTTCAGTTTTCAATATTAAACTAGCTCTGGCTGGACATGGTGGCGCACACCTTTAATCCCAGCACTGAGGCTGAGGCAGGCGCATCTCTGAGCTCAAGGCCTGCCTGGTCTATAGAGTAAGGCCAGGTCAGCATGGGCGACTCGGTAAGACTCGATCGCACACAAACAAGCTGGAGTATGCTATGTAAATACCTGTTTTTACCTTTGTAACCAAATTATCTTGTTGTTCTGATCATTTGTTTTGAGACAGGCTCTCAGTGTGTAGGCCATATTGGCCTGCTCTCTCCTAAGTGCTACGATTATAATTGCGGCAACATAACATTAAAGATCATATGTAAAAGATTGCTTTTCATGACCTCACACTATCCTGCAAGTCAGGTTTCCACTGGACCATAACAAGAAATTTATTTATTTATTATTTATTTATTTATTATATGTAAGTACACTGTAGCTGTCTTCAGACACTCCAGAAGAGGGCGTCAGATCTTGTTATGGATGGTT
>NC_034590.1:2239482-2277654 GCF_900095145.1 Mus pahari | reverse complement strand
TGGAACTCACTTTGTAGACCAGGCTGGCCTCAAACTCAGAAATCCGCCTGCCTCTGCCTCCCAAGTGCTGGGATTAAAGGCGTGTGCCACTACCGTCTGGCGCCCCAGTCTTTTATTTTTACTCCAAAAGCAGGTAAAAAGACATATTGTATAATCTTTGCCAAATCAAATTCAAAAGAATAACCACATCCCACAAAGAATCAAGAATTACAGTTTCAAGTTTCCCCAACCCCCAGGCCTGTGGCCAAAATAATAATTGCAAACTTATTATCATTATTTAAACTTTAACTTTTGACTTATTATACTTCAGAGCTCCAAGGTCAGCACATGCATTTTCCTGTGAAACTCTAATGATAAATGACGTGTGCAAAGCTGCCAGGCAGGGCCAGAAGGAATCAGGTTAACCCTTCACTCAGCAGTCCTGCTAGCTTTCTGCTTCTGTATATTGTACACAATGACTCTCCAAAGACTCCCAGTGTTTTGACTGTTTTACTAATATATAATTTTATGCATTCTATACTTGTTTATCCAGGAACCACTCTCAAATGTTGTGCAAAACTTATTTCATAACTTCAATAATTTTTTTCCTTTCTCAGGGTCCCAGTGTTGGCTCTGTTTCATTTTCTAATATTTCTGAACATAATTTCTTTAGACTTTCTTTGCAAGTCAAATGTTAATTTGAAACTACCATTGTGGAGTTATTACATTGTTTGCAAGATGAGAGCACCCAGTATGTACCTGGGTCATTAGGACTTTAATAATAGAGTTAGGGGGCTGGAAAGATGGCTCAGCGGTTAAGAGCACTGACTGCTCTTCCGAAGGTCCTGAGTTCAAATCCCAGCAAACACATGGTGGCTCACAACCAGCCGTAATGAGATCTGACTGCCTATTCTAGAGTGTCTGAAGACAGCTACAGTGTACTTACATATAATTAATAAATAAATCTTAAAGAAAAAAAAAAAAGAATCATTATATCAAGGAACATCTAGTTTCACAGAATTCACCAGAGCAGAAGGAGAAGGGAATAGGAAAGTCAGATAGAATAAAATAATTAGGTACACAAATGCCAACTTAACAATAGTCATGTACAAATAAAATCTATATAGCCGTTGACCAGGGCTAAGGTTAGGAGAAATGGGAACAACTGTTCTTTACAAAGAGCTACCTCGGGCTACTAGATGTCCCCATCCTGGTCTACTG
This sequence comes from Mus pahari, assembly GCF_900095145.1. Classification (NCBI taxonomy): domain Eukaryota; kingdom Metazoa; phylum Chordata; class Mammalia; order Rodentia; family Muridae; genus Mus; species Mus pahari. The sequence continues at coordinate 2,276,454 of NC_034590.1, read as the reverse complement.
CCCCTACTTCAGGCAGTCCCTTATTTCTGATGATGGCCCCCTGGAGGGATGTGTCTGCTGCTTCTCAGGGTCCCAGATGCTGCCCTTTTTCACAAGGCACTGCTTGGGCTTCTGAGATGACTTACCCTGGCCTGCCTCGGGCAGTCCCTGTTACACTATGCTGTCTTCAGCACCTGGAGAGAGGGAGCGGGGAGGGAGAAGCGTCAACAAGTCTTTCCATTTGTCAAAGCAGGGTGAAGTCATTGAATCATTGGCAGATTGTCTTAGTTAAAACTAGTGACCCAAGAACCAGAGAAACCTGTTTCTTCTTGACAACGTTCCCAGACATTGGTCTGCAGTTTTATAGGGATGCCTGCCAAATTAGGGTGTGTTCCCTTCAGTTTTCATGGGAGAGAGAGGTAGGAGACATTTAGAGCAAGACAGGCAGGCTTGCTCTGTTCCTCTGGCTAGCCTGTAACGAGGTTTGAGTAGACTGGGCTAGGTTCCAGTTTGAGGTGATCTAACCCTCTGGTTGCATAGATGTGTGACCACCTGCCTCCCAGCCTCCCTGGTTTTCTTACCTGTTTTAGAAGCAGTAGAAATAATTTTGTACTTTAGGTCGGATGTGTCTGTAATCCCAACATTTGAGACCCTGACCCCCCAAATTGTGTCATGGCCCATGCGTGTGTGCAGTAGGACCTGCAGCTGCTGTGTAGCTCATGAATAGACTCCTCCATGTCCTGGGACTTTCCTCAGCGTTGCAAGGGAGACGGGAGATGTACATGCCTTTCATGGTTATCTGTAGTACTGAGAGCAATAACATTTCTTTCTTTTTCTAGATAGGGTCTCAATACTGGTCTGGCACTGGCTATGTAGACCAGACTGCCCTTAAACTCAAGATTCACCTGCTTCTGCCTTCTGAGTACAACACCCAACTACATCATTTTTTAGTCTTGTTTTTTTTTATAGGAAAAGCCCTTATAATTGTGAAATGATGTTGAGCCACATCCCATCAGCCTTGGCTGGTATGATTGACCCTGTAACTGAAAGGCTTCTGATGAGGGGAGTTTGTCTTTAGGACCCCTCAGATTGAGATAGAGAGTCCAAGCTATGTTGGCTTCCAAGCAGCTCTGTTTTGTGTTTTGCCACTGCCTGTGGGTCAGTTCAGCATCCCCCTTGGCGGCTCAGAAGAGCCCTTGTCCCAGAACCTGGGCTCTGAGCAGAGCAGTGCGAGTGTAGGTCTCTCCAGTGCCCTTGTGTGGAAGAAAAGGGTGTTACTTTGTGATTCTGTTTTGTTGTGAAGGTGGTAGCGGTGATAGTGGTTATATTTAGCATGTATTTGTGTGCATGTGTGCTCTCAAAAGCTTGTCTTAGTGCTTGAGGTCACAGGAAGGACAGCTTTAGGAATGGAGTCTTCTTCCACCATGTAGGTGCCTGAGACCACACCCATGTTGTTTGGCAGCTGAACCATCCACTCAGTGCTCTGGTTTGTTTGTTTTGTTTTTTAAAGGTAACTCTAGGGAGACTGACCTTGAGCTCACTGTGTGGCTCTGTGAGATTAGTCTTAAAATTCTGATCCCCTGCGTCTACCTCCCAGGAGTGGGATTGTGGCTATGCGCCACCACATGGTCCAACACTGCACAGACAACAATGGCACAGTAGCTGTGGGTGACTACAGGACTCGCTCGGCAAGGCTTCTATAGCACTGGGTCCCTTGCCATCTTCAGCAGAGATGCCGACTAGGTCCTGAGGGTCGCTGCATCTTGTCCTGTTGAGAGCAGCGTTGCCTCTCCCATCTGGCTGTGTGTAGGTTGGGCCAAATGAAAGCCAAAGGCTTCTGTTTTGTGTGTTTGCTCTGGACATTGTTGATCCACCAGTGGTGTGTAGTCCTTGGCACTTTGTCAGAGTTGCTGTTGCAGGTGGTTGCCAGCTGGTTCTTCTCTCTTTTTTACTGAGATGCCTTGGGCCTTACACTTAATAGGCAATTTCATTACTGATGAGTTAGGTGTCACCAGCTCTTTTTGGTTTTTGTTTTGTTGTTTTAAGATAGGATCTTATTAAATTCCTCAGGTTGGCCTTGAACTCACTGTAACTTAGGTTAGCCTTGAACTTTCCATCCCTCTGGTCCATCCTCCAAGTAACAGGATTACAGGTCTGTGCCATGAGCCTGGCTGGGGCGGTGGTTCAAGCCACAAGCATGAGGACCTGCAGTTGCATCCCTGGTACCCACGTGAAAGCCAGGGGTGGCAGCAAGCACGTATAAGCCGGTGCTAGAAGAGGGCTGAGAGTGACCCAGTGTGCCACTGCATCCGGCCTTTGGGTGGCCCAGGTATTGAACTGGGGTCGTCAGGCTTGCGCAGCAAGCACTTTTACCCACTGAGCCATCTTGTTGGTCCTGGAGTTTTCCTTTTTTGTTACTTACTTGAGATGTACTGGCATATATGGGAGTTGCAATGGGGAAAGTTTTTGTTTCACACAGTAGAAATATGTTGTGAATATAGATGGTGTTTTGAGAACATCTGGTTCCATGCCCATCATAACAACAGAAGCACAAATCCTGCCCTTTGCAATTCCCAATTCAGTAGTAGAATAAACTAGACATGAGCAAGCTGGAAAGCAAAAAGGACTGCCTGTGACCAAGCTCTGGGACAGTTGAGCTTGAGAGCTGACATTTGGGTGCTCGTTCAGATTGGCCCTCAGTCTGGGGTGGGGAGGACAGTGTGCCACCGCAGAGAAAGACACGGGCCTCTAGAATGACGCCTCTGGTTCAGGCGATTCCCTGTCCTGCCCACGTCTCCCTGACCAGCCTTTCAGCGGCTGCAAATGTGTCCAACTAGAATACCATGGTTGGTGTTTTTTTCCTTTGATTGGAGTGGGGTAAGCCTTAGGACTCTGGAACCCAGGCTCACGAGCTGGGTTGCCCTTTAGAGTTAGGAAGCTGGTCTCTGAAGTTCTTGGATTTGAGTGTTGGTGTGTATACCGATCGTCTTTGTGGGAAGATGTGTAGGGTCTGGAATCCAGGGCCTGGCGCACGCCCGGCAAGGACTCTGCTGAGCCACTTCCTCACCTGTGCACTTCTGCTAAGCGTCAAGGGCAGAAGCCACCTGCAGCCGCATCAGGTGCTTTGGATCTTGTTACCAGGTGACGTTTTCTTTCCATACAAGGAAGACAGCATCAGGACTGTCTCTGGGAACAGGTCTAGAGGAACTGGCAGGCCCAGAACACTTTGCTTCCCTTTTGGAATATCTTGAACTTCCTCCTACAGAGTATGTGTCTATTCTTTGACCCTGGGATTGTCCCCATCAACCCACATGGGTTCTGTTTTGTTTCAGAGTCTTGTGGAGTTTCGAAGGTAGTGGGGAAATGCCGGGCTTCCATCCCCAGGTGGTGGTACAATATCACTGATGGGTCCTGCCAGCCATTTGTTTATGGAGGCTGTGAAGGCAATGGCAATAACTACCAGAGCAAGGAGGAGTGTCTTGACAAGTGTGCTGGTGTCACTGGTAAGACTGCAGCTGCGAGAATTAGATACTTAGAGTTCATTGTTGGGATGTGTACTTCATCTGTCTGCTGGGTCTTCACTCAGAACCTGGGATGGGGTAAGAATCAAAAGCAGAAGCAGACCCAGTGTGCTGGTTCCTGTGGCCACACTGGTTTCACTACAGGCTCCCTACTTGTTACCAGAAAAAGTCAAGCCTCTTACCTGGCCTCCTCTGCCCTCCTCCTGAGTGCAAGCACTAAGCCAGCCCACCCCAGGAGGACCGGCCTCTGCACACTCTACAGGCCTGGTTCCTCGGGCATCCTCTGAAGGCTCTCAGAGCTGTGCTAGGAGCCAACACTGGAGTTTGTGCCATGAAATCCATCCATCTCCACTCTTGAAGGTAGCATAGACCCTTACAGTGCAAATCAACCTGAAGGCCCAGTAGATAGAGCCTTGAGTCCTGGTCCGACTCTGCTCTTCCCAAGGCCAAGGCTAAGCTAGCCACAAAGATTCTGTGCCACCCTTCCTGGTTTGCAGGTTTGCCTGGTGACTTAAAGCTGTGACTGGTTCTGTGTTGAGCCCCAGTGTTCGTCAGTCCCCCATAGGTAGTGGTGTTTATGGTTTTCTGTCTCCTCACTTTCTGGCTTTGAGCTGTGCATTCAGAGATGAGAAGGCATCCTGAGACTGTGAAGGCAGGTCAGCAGTGGCCTCAGGCAGTGACTGGTCTCCTGCAGTGAATGAAGCCCTAAGTTTGCTTGTCTGAGGAATTGGGAGAGATTGGGGGTGGGTTGGGGACGGACAGACAAGAATTGATTGTAATTTGGTGTATTAATCCATGTTTCTTTTCTTTTTTTTTTTTTCTTTACTGTATAGTCTGAGTTCTACCCTCTTTGTCTTCCTGCCTCTGCCTCTTTTGGGACACTAGTCCCAAACTCTCAAGTGCTAAGTTTCAAGGAGCCTAGCTAGAGTATGATTTCAGACAGTGCGGGCCAGTCCTTCGCCTTCTGGGTGGCATGTCGGGGATCTGAGAAGAGAGGATGTCGCTTCCCTGTGCTTTCCTCTCCTTCGTGGAGGGGATGGCTTAGAAGTGTTTGCTCCCCTAAAGTGTTAAGGACATGAGCAGGAGTTGGTGGGCGTAATGCACTCAAGATCTCCCTGGATGTGGGTCAGAACCGGGCCCAGCTGCAAGGCCTGGAAGGTTTCTGTGGGCATTTGCTTGTCGTCTCCTTGCGCGCTCATGTAACACAAGCTGAGAACTGCCCGTGCCACTGATCCCTGGAGTCTTGCCAGCCTATTTTCTAGACAAGCAAGTTCTGAGGGAGGCCAAATAAGAATGAAGGTGTGTGTTGTGCCAGTTGATTAATTTATAATGGAAACTGGAACCTCCCGGGGGGCCAGACTGTCTTAAGAATGCAAGCCTTCTAGTGAGTTGCCTGAAAGAGACTTGACAAGGGTGAAGGAGACTGAGGGGGGCACCTGGATGAGGTGACTGCTGAGTGATACCAGGCCAGCCCCAGGCCTCTACACCCAATTTGTGCTGGAGACAAAATCGGATATCAGGCACCGTCTTACTCAATTAGAGTTCAGCTGCAAAACTGAGAAGTAGAGGAGGTTGATTTCAGGAATTAAGAGACCAACCTAGGCAATGTAGGAAGATGTGTCAAAAAAAAAAATCACCGACAACCCAAATGAAAACAAAACAACAACAAAAAACCTGGCCATTTTGTCAGATAGTGGTGGGCACGCCTTAAATCTTAGCACTCAGGAGGGAGAGGCAGGTGGATGGATCTCTGGGTTTGAGGCCAGCCTAATGGGCTACAGAGTGAGTTTCAGGACAGCCAGGTCTACACAGAGATGCCCTGTCTCTTAAACAAAAAAATGAAACAAAAACCTAACAAGCAAACAACAACAAAACCTGACCATTTTGAAGTCTCTTTATTTGTTGTTCCACTCCGCCCCTGTTGTGACCCAGGGTCTATGTGACCCAGGCTGGCTGCTTTGACCGCCTTGCCTCAGCCTTCCAAGTAGTTGACTGTAGGTGTGTCCTCATGCCTACCGTGTCATCTCAGCCATTTTAACTGCAGTTCTGCGATGTTAAATACATTTGCACTGTTTTGTGCCTTTGAAAATTGTAGGTAAATAAATACAGACTGGCTGGGATGCCGCCTACAGACTATAATCCTCCTACAGAAGGATTTCTACAAGTCTGAGACTATTTGGGCTATACAGTTCAAGGCCAGCCTGAGAAACGGGGTGGAAAGAATTCTGTCTCAAGAAGTCAAAATAAGGATCTGGAGAGACCACCTAGCAGTTAAGAGTGCTTACTGCCCTTACAGAGGCCCAGGGTTCAGTCCCTAGCAACCTATCAGGCAGCTCCAACTGCCCAGTTCCAAAATCCCTTTTTTGGCTTCTTCAGGTCTCTGTAGACAGATGGTATACATTAACTCATGCTCATACAGGTGCACACACAAAAGTTTAAATAAATACCCCCATCCCCAAAATGTAGAGGTGATCTCCTTGAGACAGACACAACCACCCATGGGAATGTCTAAGCACCTCCATTCACCTCTCTGCTTAAGATCTGTGTTCAAATGGGGATAGTGAGAAGGCTGCGAGTGTGTGTGTGGGGGAGGGAGGCCAACTAACAACACCTGGATTAACTCCAGGGACCAACATGGTGGAAGGAGGGAATGGACTCTTAACTATCCCCTCACTTCCACGTGTACTCTGTGACATAACGCATGCACACATACACACAAAATCATTTTCAGATATTGTTAAAAATTCCATAATGTATTGGGCGTAACTGGTGCACGCCTTTAATCCCAGCACTTGGGAGGTAGAGGCAGGCGGATTTCTGAGTTCGAGGCCAGCCTGGTCTACAGAGTGAGTTCCAGGACAGCCAGGGCTACACAGAGAAACCCTGTCTCCAAAAAAAAAAAAAGTCATGTGTTGTGTGTGGTGGATGCCTTTAATCCCAGCTCTTGAGACGCAGAGGGAGATGGATCTCTGTGAGTTTGAGGCCAGCCTGGTCTACACAGTGAGTTTCAGGACAGCCAGGAATACACAGAGAAACCCTGTCTCGAAAAACAAAAACAAAAGTCATAACTCCATCTCTACTTTAAACAGGCGACATGGCCCTGGGAGCCCTGACAGTGCAAAGTCATCTTGCTGAGTCCCCAGGCAGCCCCAGTCCCTACTTTCTAAGTAAAAAGCTTGCCATGCCCGCTCACACGCACCCAGGACTGAACTTCCTCTCCACCAGGGCTGGCTGTGACAGTGCGGCTCACTTGACGGTGGTTTTCTCTTCTGCTCTTTGTCCTCACAGAGAGCACCACTGACAGCGTGGCCAGGAGCAGGGATGGAGCGGACTCCTCGGTCCTGAATGGTAGGTCCCTACGGACCCAGGTGGTAGCTGAGAAGGGAATTGTCAGGTGCCTTCCTGTGCCCTCTGCTCCCCCCTGGGGTCCTGTCCCCCTCCCTCTCTAGAAGTCCTCTGTCCTCTGCCACCTGCTGCTGTCCTTCATCTGTAGCTTTGTGTTAGTTTGCTTTGTAGAGCTGTCAGTAGCTGCCCTGTTCCTCTTTTATGCTTAAGGGACTCTGCTGCAGGAGCCTGGGTGAGTGGTCCCTTGTACCAGCTAGTAGTAATTGTACCCTTGGGGCCCAGCAGAGCCAGCCATACCTGCCCTTCCACAGGGTTAGGGGGAGGAGACTATACCTCATGGGGACAACCCCCCTCCAGTAGGTAGTCCATGCATCACAGTCTGGGCCCTGCCCTGCCCTGTGTCTCTGACACCAGAGCCCGTGGGAGAACAGGTGAGGGGCGACACTAGGCACAGCCCGGTTGGTTTTGACCCTTGTTAACTGTTGAGGACCCTGCATGGTAACTCTTGGGTTCAGCATATGTCTGAATGAATCGCCCCGTAGAGTACATTTCTGGGTGCTTGAGAAGGTAAGCACAGGTCTTCTCCATCACCTCAAGAGACATGGCTGTGATTGGTTTCCATAGTAACCCTCAGGTAGCAAGAGTCCCGCCTACCTCCAGTGGGGTTCAGTGTTGTGTGTCCTGTGCTCCAGAGGGCATAAGGACCAAGGGTATGTCCACCCCCTTAAAGGTGGCACTGCCCGAGCTCTCTCCGTGAGTCCTTTTACAGTCAGCCCTGCTAGGACGACTGGCCTGTGTCCCTCCTGACCAGATCTTTGTGTTGCAGTTCCCAGAAAGCAGAATTCTGAGGACCTCTCTGGTGAGATCTTCAACTATGAAGGTATAACTTAATCAACCGTGTCCTTATGCAGTTGGGAAGTGAGTTAACTAGGAGGAGCTTGTTACAAAGTCCTTCAGACCTTGCCAGGTAGCTACACCTCAGAGCTACCACCTTAGAGCCTCAGTGGGTGTCTCAGGCAGTCGGGAATCCAGATGTGCCAGCAGAGTGAAGTCAAAAGGGTATGTGCCTCCAGAATTTGCCTACTACCCTGATTCTCACCAGCTCGGGCTGTGGGTAGGAGCTATGCCCTGTGCATAATTCCCATGTGTGTGTAAGGTAAAGGTCCCAGGACAGATCAGAGGAAAACGTGCCTGGGACTGCATGAACTACAGTAACATGGTCGTGCTTGTCAACAAGGGCCTGGAATGAAGCCAGCCCCTCCCCCAACATGAGTGGTATGCAACTGAAATCCCAGCATTTGGTCAGAGGAGATTTTGAGACAGGAGGATTGCCATGAGTTCAAGACTACTCTGAAACACACATCAAGACACAGGCGCGCACACACACGAGAAGAGGGGCATGTGCTTCTCCTTGGCCCTACTGATTTGTCCTCCTGAGGCTCCCTTGTTCTCCCTTCCAGAGTACTGTGTCCCAAAGGCAGTCACTGGGCCGTGCCGCGCAGCCTTCCCTCGCTGGTACTATGACGCTGAAAAGAATTCCTGTAACAGCTTCATCTACGGCGGGTGCAGAGGCAACAAGAACAGTTACCTCTCCCAGGAAGCATGCATGCAGCACTGCTCTGGCAAGTCGGCTGACCCCATCCCTGGACCATGGGAGCCCTTAAGGCTCTTTTCCTGTCCCTCTCCCTAAGATGAAGCCTTTGGAAATGTCCATTAGACTATTGAATGACAAGGTCTCAGAGCCTCCAGAGCTGTTGGGGAGAGGAGACCAACCTTGGTCCCAGAGAACATAGGGGACTGACCTTAGCATTTTGCATTTTCTGTAGGTAAACAGGTGTATCATTTTCTGACCCCGGGCCTAAAAGGTAAGTGGCCTCTGCCTTCTCCACCTGTCTTCCACCTCCCTCCCACTGGCCCTCATGGACTGAGTTCTGCCCAGTGTATTTTCTGCCTTGTTTACAACATTGTTCCCCACTGGAATGTCCCTTGTGGCAGAGGGCTGTGTCTGTATGAAAATGGTTAGGCAGCTTGGAATGTGTGGACAGTTGCCCCATATTAAACAGTATACACAACTTGAAGCTGAGCCTGAATCAGGAATTTCCCAAGCAAACTGTGTTTGGGCTACAGGAAATGTCTGGCAGACAGGCCTGTCCTGTGGAGTCCACACACAAGCTTGACGGTAACTCCAGGCCTGGAGGGAATTTACCTGCCATGGAGTGTGACGAGATGGACAGGGGTGTCAGGAGACAGTAGGCACCTGGCCTGGTGAGGGCCCTGTGTCCTCCCACTTTTGTTTCTGAACCTCCTCCTCGGAAGATGAGTGCTACCCTATGGACCTGCCACACTGGTCTGGCCTCTTGACCTTTCTCCCTGTGAAGGGTCCTAGACCTGGCCTACAAGTCTGCCTTGTTGTAGAAGTAGAAGCTGGTTCTCAAGGCTGGGCTGGAAAGGTGCCCGGGTCTGGAGGACTGGCTATGGGTGGACCTGGGTGAGGGATTGCCCCAGAAGGCTGGATGGGCCCTATAGCCCATGTGGAGGGAGCCAGGTGAATGTCACCGGGAGTCACATGCCTGAAATGGGGCCTCACCTGGTAGGAAAGCATTTTAACTGAGGAGTGGGGCAGCTGCTGTTGCTCGCCCAGAGTTAGAAACCCTAGGGTCCCTCCTGGCTCTGCAGGGTACACCCTCACCTAGCAGACAGCTCAGCTCAGGCTGACACGGGACTCATCGCATTCTTTTGCCATTCAGGATTTTAAGGTCAGAGTCAGCTGCATGGGCCATTACAGATCACATCTCAAACAGAATAGCGCTGGTGAGATAGCTCAGTAGGCAGGGCATGTCCTGCCCAGGTTCCATCCCTAGCACCTACATGGTGACTCAGCCATTTTTAACTCTAGTTAAGGGAATCCAATACTCTCTTTTGGCCTCTCCAGGCACTATGTGGTACACAGACATGCAGGCAGGCAAAACACACATACACATAGAATTTTAAAAGTAAAGTTCAAAAGCAAGTCTGTGTATGTGACGTTGCACTGGCTATCCTGGCAGACAGTCTCTCCAGATTCCCACTTGGGCTCCCATGCATTCTGGGTCGCCCTGCTGGCCCCTGTGGCCGTGCTTTTCACATCTTACCTGCTCCCTCTTATCCTTAGCGGTGATCCTGGCGGGGCTGTTCCTCATGGTTCTGATCCTCCTCCTGGGAACCTCTGTGGTCTGCCTCATCCGCGTGGTTCGCAGAAAGCAGGAGCGTGCCCTGCGCACGGTTTGGAGCACTGCGGATGACAAGGAGCAGCTGGTGAAGAACACCTGTGTCTTGTAGAGGCCCCGGTGCTCAAAGAACCGGGGTGACAACTTGTGCTGTTTCAAAAGAGAGCGACTGCTTGTGTCTGAGATCATTAGGGGGTTTGGTCTTAGTTTCCCAGTCCTGTTGGGCTGCTTAGGGCCTCCTCTTGACCCTGTCCTCCAGCTCCCCATCCTCCCCTGGCCTGCCTCCTCTAACATCACAAGGAGCCCCATTCCTGTAGACTTCACTGTTTGATTTATGTGGGGTTTTTTTTTTAAGTAGATAAAGGTTTTTTTAAAATCAGGATTCTGAAAGAATATGTTTAATAAAGTGGGTCTTTTAAAACACAATTTACTATGTAGTTTGTTTTCTTGTGACTACTAGTTACAGGTGCCAAGGTTTATCTCAGTCCTTGTGGAGTCAGGTCTTTGCTTTCCTGTTTTTTGTTTTTTGTTTTTTCCATATCCTACGGGGCCCCAGGCTAACCTGACTTGCTTATGCAGCTGAGATGGCTTGCGCTTGCTGCCAGCTCCTAAGTGCTGACATCACAGGTGCGCGTCCCTGTGCCTGGGCTACTCCGGATTGAGGCTGGAACGGGGGACTGCTGCTCTGCTGGGCAGGCACTTCACCAACAGAACTGCAGCCCTGGCTATCCTGGAACTCCCTCTGTAGACCAGGCTGGCCTCAAATTCACAGCGATCCACCTGCCTCTGCCTCCAAGTACTGGGATTAAAGATGTGCACCACCACCACACCCTAGCCATCCCCCCAAATTTTTTAAGATTTATTTTCTATTTTATGCATATAACTGTTTTGTTTGCAGATATCTTTGTGTGCTGCATGCCTGGTACTTAAGGAGGACAAACGAAGAATGTATAGAATTCTTTTCTTTCTTTCTTTCTTTCTTTCTTTCTTTCTTTCTTTCTTTCTTTCTTTCTTTCTTTCTTTNCTTTCTTTCTTTCTTTCTTTCTTTCTTTCTTTCTTTCTTTCTTTCTTTTCTTCGAGACAGGGTTTCTCTGTATAGCCTTGGCTGTCCTGGAACTCACTTTGTAGACCAGGCTGGCCTCGAACTTAGAAATCCGCCTGCCTCTGCCTCCTGAGTGCTGGGATTAAAGGCGTGCGCCACCATGCCCAGCAGGACCCAGTTTCAATGCCTAACAACACTGGTAGCTCACAATCATGTTTGTTACTCCAGTTCTAGGGTGTTTAATACCCTCTTCTGGTCTCTGGGACACCAGGCATGCAAGTGGTGATGTACATGCAGTCGAAACACTCATACACATAAAATCTTAAAAAAGATCACTGTCAACATTGAACCTTGCTTTTTGTCCAGTACCACAGAATATCTGTATTTTCAGTATGGGGCCACAAGTCAGCCTGGTCCATCGGTGTGGGTCCAATGGGTGATAGACTCTTAGATTCACCCAGTCTGTACGATGTGCTAATCTTTCCCCAGCCTGAGACTCCTGGGTTGTACATACAGTTTTGCCTGGGGATGAACCAAAATGAAGGGATTTGACTGGCTGGCTTCTATTGCTCAAAGCGTTCAGTGGAGTTACTCAGTGGACACCCACATGCGTGAGGACTGGACACTGGACTGACGTGAGAGCCCACCCACGTGCACCTCTGGTCCTACAGGTCTTGCTCTTGGGAACTTTGCAAAATGGTAGTACCTGCATCAAACTCTCCACAGTGGGACTCTGAGGAGCAACTGGCTCTGGAGGAGGAAGCTGTGAAGCTGTTCCCTGGAATGGGAACACACCCATATTGTCCTAGCCACTTGCCCAGGCCCTAGGGTTTCAAGGGTTAAGAACAGGTGATCTATGAAGGCCACTCCTCAGGATTGCATTTGCTACTCACGTGTTTAGGGAGGAGGAGCAGTCTGTTGCTGGTATAAAGCTGAGGGTTCTCCAAGCTTTATAACACCCCTTTGTTGATACCAGGCAGTTGGCAGGCCATTGAACCACATCCTCACCTAATTGTGTTCTTCCTTTGTCATAGCCTACTGCCCAGGTATGTCCTGTGAGCTAAGAGAACTACAGATGCTTATGTCTTGCTGTGCGTGAAGTCAATTTCTGACCCAGGAGTCTAGAGGTTAACAGCCAGGATGTTAGCTTAGAAGCAGAAGGAAGTAAGCTCTGGACTGATGGATGACTGGGTGGAAGCTGAGCTCAGCCCAGTAGTCACAGGCCAGCACAGTGCTTCAGTCTGATAAGAGCAAAGTCCCTGCGTGCTTCCAGCCCATCCAGCTGCTGGGATGTGGTTGAATGGGGATGGTGGTGTTTATAGGAGCTGGGCCTCTGGTCTTGGGAACTCCAGGAAAAACTAAACGAAGGCTCACCATAATCCTGTTTCCAGACAGACGTGACCTCAAGCATGTAGGAGGGACCTCGGGCATACAGCTCTCCAGGAAAGACATCTAGCTATCCCACCTGGGCCCCTCAGCATCTTGGCTTCCCTACCCACTGTAGTTGGTGAAGTAACAAAATCCTATGCTTTGCTGGGTGGTGGTGGCACATGCCTTTAAACCCAGTATTAAGGCAAAGGCAGGTGAATCTCTGAGTTGGGTACCAGCCTGGTCTACAGAGCAAGCCCCTGAGGATGCCTTTTCTTGAGGTGAGGAAAGGGAGGGAGGGATCCAGGAGTGAGGGCACCAGTGATGCTGTGTGCTTTCTGTAAGGCAAGCTGCTTGAGGGCAGGGTAGCGCTGTTTAACACCCTGGCACCAAGGCATTTGGGGCAGAAGTTAATGAACCAGAAGGCAAAGAACCAGAGATCAATGAGTGTGTACGGCAGTTGCAGATGAGAAGAGCATGGAGATGGATGGCCTACCAGCTGGGGCTGCACATGAGGAAAGGACACAGGGAGGGTAGGAGTGTGGCATCCTGTGTACAGTGTGACAGAGGTGAAGTTAGGAAAGGTGAGGCCTTGTCCTCCCCTCCCATTCTCCCACTGTGAAACAGCACAGCAGTTCACTGACTCTATCTCCAGGGTACAGAAGCCCCTGCAGCCCCACGGCCTACTAGCTACACCCTAGAGAGGCCAAGGCAGAGATTCAACACCAGTCCCCCAGTGTGGAGGGGAGGGTTAAAGATATAGTTGACATTTCTGAACACTGCCTGTTCAGGACAAGTAGATTCTGCAAAGCCATTTGAGGCAAGAATTTTTGGGTTTTAATACTTTATTTTGTGGCACTAAGATAGAACCCAGGATCTTGTATTTGCTAGGCAAGCACTCTATCACTGAGCCATACCCCCAGCCCCTCACTGGATTCTGGGAAAGTGCTCTACCTCTGAGCCTTAAGACCCACCACTTAGTGTGTACACGGGCTTTGTGTATGTATGTGCATATTGGAGCACGTGGAGGTCAGAAGACCACTCAGACACTGGTCCTTACTTTCTACCATTTAAAGATTTGTTAGTTAAGTGTATCCGTGTGAGTATAAGTGCCAGCAGAGGCCATGAGGCATCTCATTTCTGGGAACAGGAGTTGTAGAGATGGTTGGTTGTGAGTGACTGAGAACTGAATCTGGCCCTCTGGGAGTGTTAACTGCTGGGTCATCTCTCCAGTCCAGACCAAGTCTTGTTTACTCTTTGTGTGCTGGACTGGCTGGTTCATGAGAACCTGGCATTCTGTCTCTGCCTCCCATCTCCTCAGGACACTGACATTACAGGCATGTGCTACCTCAGCCAGTCAGTTGTATGGCTTGCTTTGGTTATTTATTTTGTTTTGAGACAAAAGTCTTCGTAGACATACCTGGCTGGCCTCAATCAAGCTCACAGATAACCACTTGCCTTGTCTTGAGTGCTGGCATCAAAGGCATGCACGGGCCAGTTTGTTTACTTAAACATGGATTTTCTTAAAAAAATAGAAATTTGTGTTTATGTGTGAGTGTATGCCATGGATGTGCTAGCACCTGTGGAGGTCAGGAGAGGATGTCAGATTTCCAGTTCCATGCAGTTGTGAGCCATCTGGTACCAGCTCAGGGAAACTCAACTTGGGTCTTCCACAAAGCACATGCTCCTAACCATTGAGCCATCTCTCCAGCCCCCCAGCTTGGTATTTTGAGACAGGGTCTTACTCTGGAGCTCAAGCTCCCCCCTAACTAGTAACCCTCCTTTCTTCCCCAGTGCTTGGATTATAAGCTTGTGCCGGTATGCAGGGCAGGCAAGTGTTAATCTTCACACAGAGACAAGCAGGTCCTGACTGCTCAGTGAGGGGTAATTGAGGTGGACCTGTCCTTGATCCCTATGGTCTGCTAGCAGGGCACACCCCAGACAGAGGTAAACCAATTGACAGGACACACCACTCTGAGTCACTTGTCCCACCCTCCCGGAATTTATATTCTGCCTGGATAGGCTTTCCCCCTGTTCTGTAAGGAGCTGTGGGCACAAGGGCCAGCACTGTTCACACAGCACCACCCCAACCCTAATGATGTAGACCAAAGGTCCCCCACTCCCTCCTTACAGCTGCCTCAACCCTCTTATCTATGCCCCTTCCTTAAAGATCCTTGGGCGGCGTCCCTGCCTGTACCTGTGAACCCTTGTACCTACCACACTAGCTTTTTTTCTTCTCTCTCTCTCTGTCTCTCTCTCTGTCTCTCTTTGAAACAGGGTTTCTCTGTGCAGCCCTGGCACCTACCAGACTATCTTAATTTTCTTTTTTTTAAAAATAGACAGTGTTTCTCTAGGTAGCCCTGGCTGTCCTAGAACTCTGTTCATCTGTTCACCAGACTGGCCTTAAACTCTGCCTGCATTTGCCTCCAGAGCCTATGTCATCATGCCCAGCCCACTAACTTTTTTTTTCTCTCTTTTTAAAAAAAAATTTTATTTTATTATTATTAATTTGGTTTTTCGAGACAGGGTTTCTCTGTGTAGCCCTGGCTGTCCTGGAACTCACTCTGTAGACCAGGCTGTCCTCAAACTCAGAAATCCGCCTGCCTTTGCCTCCCGAGTGCTGGGATTAAAGGCATGCACCACCACTGCCCAGTCCAGCCCACTAACTTTAAAATTTGCATTTTAACAAGGTTTAACCTGGGGCTACATGTATGTTAGGCAAGTGCTCTGTCACTGAGAAACCCCTCCACCACCACCACCCCTTTTATTCCTTTGGGACAGGGACTTGCTACGGTGTGGTGTACAGACTAGCTTTGTTTGTAGAGTCTTGAAATTGCAAACCAATTCAGCATGCTGGCATGGTGGCATAACTGTGTGGCCTCCACTTATATAGCAAGCCTGAAGCCAGCCTGAACTATCAGAGACTCAGCTTCAAAACCACAACCAAACATCTCCAATGAGGTTTTCACTTAAAAAATCCAACCCTGCTGGCCAGTGGTGGCGCACACCTTTAATCCCAGCACTTGGGAGNCAGAGGCAGGNGGATTTCTGAGTTTGAGGCCAGCCTGGTCTACAGAGTGAGTTCCAGGACAGTCAGGGCTACACAGAGAAACCCTGTCTCAAACAACAAATCCAAGCCCTCCCCGACATACCACGACAGCGGCTCTGCCCTGCTGGGTTTTTCCTTGCCTTTACTACTTTGGTTGGTGGAGTGGGTGTTGGATTTTAGAGTCCACTGCTATTTAAGACAAGTTCTGGCTGTATGGTGACTTATAGGTCTACATGAGACCCTGTCTCAAAAAAGATGGTGGGTGGGTACTAGAGCGGTGGCTCGGCGATGAAGAGCACTGGCTGCTCTTCCAGAGGACCTGGGTTTGATTCCCAGGACCTACATGGTGGCTCACAAGAGTAACTCCAGCTCCAGGGGACCCTGTACTGCCTTCTGGCCTCTTCAGGCAGCAGGCATGAAGAGGTCTGCATACATAGACAAACATTTTTATAGGGAAGAATTTAAACTGTAAGGTGCTAGAAGGTGCCTAGGGGCATTTGTTGTTCTGGCGGCTCAAACCCAAGGATGACCTCCACAGACACCAGCACATTTAAAGTTGTTCAGAAAGTGGAAAGCACCAAGTGTGTGCTGGAATGACGTGTGGTGCCTGCATGACCAGTGCAGGCGTTTCTGCAAATGGACATTAAGCAGACATCCAAGGTGGCACATGGTCACCTTGATCCTTGAAGTAGCCACCTGTTCCTGCTGAGAGACAGGCGCCCACTTTTGGAACATACAGGTGGGTGTTGTGTGTGCGCGTTCCTGGATGTGCACCTGTGGAAGTCCAAAGACAGTTTGGGGCGTTAAATCTCTTCTCCCAGGTGGCTCCCGGGTGATTAGACTCAGCTCATTAACCTGGCAATTCTACACAATGGGCCACCTCACCAGCGTCCTTGTTTTCTTGAGTCAGGTATATTGCTGGGTGGCACAGAACTCGCTCTGTAAGACGAGGCTGGCCTTGAACTCAGATATCCACCTGCCTCTGCCTCCTGAGTGTTAGGATTAAAAGCTGTGTGCCACCAAGCCCAGCATGTCACGCTGTGTAGCCCAGGCTATGATAGAACTGTCAATCCTCCTGCCCCAGTCTCCTGGCTTACAGTACATAGCTTGGAGCTAACTCTTGTGTTCCCAAAAGTCACATGGCGAAGCCATGCCCCAAATTCGAGGTCCTACATTCAGACATGGAGAGCCAAGACTAAAAGCAGGAAGCAGACCATCTCCCTACTAGGGATCGCTCCCTGCCTACGCCTAGCTTTCAGCCCCCAGCCTTTCCAGACTATGAGGTAAACTGCTGCTTAAGCACTAATCTGTTATGTTTAACAGCCCAAATTAAGACACCTGCCTTTACCCAAACAACGCAACACATTTCACCACCATGCACTCTGCCAAGCACCAGCCTAGGAATTCAACCCATCGGCCCTGCCTGCCGCCATCACCCCAGGGTGTAACTTGCGGGGTGCTTTTCAGCTGCCGCCATGGCGCACTAGTCCGGCCACCTCAGACACTGCTTATCTCCGGGCCGAGGAGCTGGGAACCAGACCTCGTCGCTCCTGGGATGCACTTTTAACTTTGTTCAGTGTACGCGGAAGGGCTCTCCCGAAGGAAGTACCCCCGCAAAGGGGCCAGTTGATGACTAGTCTCACCCCCTTTCTCCCAGAAACATCCAGCCACTCCCACCTCCACTTCCCACTTGGGAAGGTCTGGGTGGAGCCGGGAGCGCCTGTGCAGTGAGTCAGGGCCAGGGAGCAGAGGAACAAAGGTCCGGAGGGTGGGGCTTCGCGGAATTCCTGAGGTGGGCAGGTCGTGCAGGCCCACCACCTGCCCTAGGCTCTGCCTAGAGCTTCGGGCCATCCAGACTGGTCACCGCCATGGAGTTTGACTTGGCCGCAGGTAGGCTCCCGGGGAGTGGTGGATTTGCTGTGTAAGGGGCCGGACTCAAAGCCAGACGACATAATCCCTGTAACTCCCCTCTCCTCCGCAGCCCTGGGCCCTGGTTCTAAGAAGCCAGAGGGGGCAGGTCAAGTGGGAGACCCCAAACACTGTCCTCTTAAAGCGCCGGGCGGGCCAGTGGCAGGCGCTGCTCACAAGCCGAGGGTAAGTCACTTCACCACCGGCATCGAGTCCGGAGGGCCTGAGATGAGCCTTCCAGTTTGGGTTTGGAGGTCCCTGTCCTCACTGTCACACCCCCTACCCCCATCTAGCATGGCCCTAGCAGTTCCTCGGACTCCAGCAGCAGTAGCAGCTCCAGCGACTCAGAGGCAGAGGGGAAGGTAAGAGGCGGGCCCTCTCCCAGCGTGTTCTCTCGCACCTCAGACCCTGGCCCTGCCGCGGTCAGGGTCACATTAGGCTCCTTGCCGAGGTGAGTGGGGCGGGTCCAGAACCGCTTTCTACCCGGCCACCTCCTCTCCTACCCACCGTTCTCCGCTCTCCAGGAGTACGCCGCTGGCTGCAAGAAGCATGGATGCTCCTCAGACAAGGCCAAGAAACCCAAAGTGAAGAAGGAGAAGAAGAAGAAGGAAGAGAAGAAGAAGGAGAAGAAGAAGGAGGAGAAGAAGGCCCCCCATTGACTTATTAAAGTTGCAGCCCTTTCCGCTCCCCAGCGCCCTCTGCCGGTCAGGAGCGGAGGCCGCGCCGAGCCCATCAGGTTTATTGTTACGGGTGTGCAGTAAGCGACATGAGCACCTTGGCTGGAAGGGAGGGCGCGCGCCTGGAGGGCGAGATGACTGTGGGAGCTGGAGGCCAGGCCGCAGCTCACCGTACAAGGTGGAAGGTGAGCCAGTACATGAGTACCGGCTGCGCAGCCGCCACCGCCATAGTCAGGTACATGCGCAGCTGGTTCCGCGCCCCGCGCACCGGCACTCCTTCGGCTGCTGCCTGGGCCAGGATCTTGAGCCGCAGTGTCCGGATCTGGGTGGCAAGGGATAAAGTGGGTCATCGTGGGGAACCCGTAAGTGCCAGACAGCTCCAGACAAGTCCCTGCCCCTCTGTGGCCTCCAGTTTGTGTTCCTAGAAGGGTCTTTTGAATAGCTACCTCCCCCAGGCCCTGTGAGCAGACCACAGTGAGCTGCAGAGGCAAAGACCAGATGAGGCTAAGAATTGTAGATCCTGGCCTGAAGAGCGTGGCCTACTGGGAGATAGCCCAGTGTCCTACCACACAGTAACACTCTCAAAACACGCCAGCTTCAGAAGACAAACTAGAAGAGCTATTTCCTTTTTGGTTTGGCTCTTTCTCCCCCCCCCCCCCGCCCCGCCCCGGGAGGCAGGATCTTGACATGTAGACCAAGGTGCCTCAAGCTCCTGGAGATCTACTTGAGCTCTGGTATGAACGTCAGCACAGCCTGCAGGAATCAGTACATTTGGTACTTAGATGTTCCAAAGACCTCCCCAAGCCTGCCTAGGAGGCCTGGGGCCTCAGCCTTGCCTGCCCTGAGCCCCACTCACCATGAACACAAAGATGGACACACAGCACCAAGCAAGCACCAGGTAGTAGCCAATCTTTCCAAAGAGCAGGCCTGTGAGGATGCCGCCAATCATCCTGGGGGAGGGGAGGGGGGAAATCAGTGCAAAGAGGCCAAGGTCTGGGACAGGCAGGCAGGGCGGGGGCACTCACCCCACATATTTGTAGCCCAAGAAGGCCACCAGGTCGATGGTGGTAAGGTCGGTGTTGACAGTGACCAGGTAGAGACTGAGCAGGATAGCTACGACTTCCAGAGTCAGCCAGGCCAGAGCAGAGCTCGCCTGCAGTCCCAGGAGGTCTGGGGAGAACCTGTCGGAAGAGATGTCCCCTGAGCATCGCCCGGGGCAGCCCCGTGTCGATGGAGCAGAGACCACCAAGGATCTGGGTCTATCCCTAGACAGTGACACTCAAGTCAGGACTTAGATGGGGGCCTTCAGAGCCCTGTGAGGGGTACCAGGAAGGTTCCTCCTGATAAAGAAAAGACAACTAGGCTGAAGCCTGAAGTCAGAAACTGGTGGGGAAGGGGCCTTGCTTCAATTTGGAGCCTCAGCAAGAAATCCACTAGTTCCATGACACTTGTTTTCAGTGCCACAAAAAGGAAGGAACAGGGAGAGATGGGGCCTGATCAGCCTAGGGGTTAGGAAGTGACACAGGATGAGGACCACAATGAAGGGGCAGGTGCGGGGCACAGAGGAAAGAGCACATTCCTGTCAGGGAACTAACTGGATGTGCAAGGGCCCTGAGGCAGCAGCAGCAGCAGGGCTGGGGGAGCAGGGTCAGCTTCTTGGCTTTTGAGCCATTGACAGCTTCAGGATAGGGAGGGGGCCAGGCCCACCTCTTAAGAGCTTTTAGTTGCTGGTAGGGTGAGATTATAAGGGGTGAAGGTGGGAAGCAACCTTTTTAGGGGACTGTGAACGTTAAGGATAGATTTGTGGGTAAGGCCAAGAGGAAGGAAGGTTGGATTTAGAAGACGGCCTAGCACAAATGGGTTTGATGGGTTCCATGTCAAAGGTGTCACTGGGGTGACTGGCCACAAGGTGGGGCTGTCCCAGGACATGAGAGCTGAGACCTCTCTGATGGCTCTTGGTCTCATATCCCCATGTCTTCCCCTGCTCCAGGATCCTTACCTATCCTGGGTCCCCAGTGCAAGGCCGGCCACCAAGATGTAGGTGATGAAAGCCATGGCTGTGGAAGACAGACACAGACACTCATCAGAGGGTGGAAGCCCTTCCCAGGCACCAGGCACCCAGACATCTATCCCAGATATGCCTAGGCAGAGTTGGGAGGGGACAACCTGGAATGTAGAGGTCTGGAGCATTGATGTCGAAGCGGGGGGCCACTGGGGTGTCCTGTTGGTACTGTACCTCCCAGTCCTGTGGAGAGAGTTGGGGCAGTGGCAGCACCCCCGGGGGGGTGTGTCCTTCCACCCTGCTTGCTGGCAGGCACCGAGCAGGGGCAGCTCCGGGGGTCCTTCCACCCTGCTTGCTGGCAGGCACCGAGCAGGGGCAGCTTACCTGGTGAAGGTAGGGAAAGACCAGCAGTCCGAGCTTCTTGCCCACGTACACCGTGTCCACTGCAAAGTAATACTTGAGCTTGCTGACGGGGATGAAGCGGTCGATCTGGAGAGGCAAAGCCCAAGCCTAAGGCCCTGTGGCCCCGCCTGTCAGCCATCTGCGCCCAGCCTACAGCCCACTGTGTCAGCTGACTCACATTCTTGTCTACCAGCTCCTTGCCCTGAGCGGCCAGGCTGCTCCCGTAGACCATCGCCATGTTGGACATAGGGGCAGCCAGGAAGGCTGCGTTGTCGGATGAAGAGGTGGGGTAACCCAGGCCACCAGGTGATGGCTGGCCTCCATAGCCCCGGCTTGGGGCAGAACTTGTGTCGTCGAAAAACTGGTGGGGATCAGCCATGCCTGGTTGGGACACTGGGACCCTCCGCTTTGAGGCTGCGGAGAGAAAGGGAAGGACTTCATTAATTCTGCCCAGGTTCCATCACTCTTTCTGGCCGCAGCTGGGGCAAGGGTCACCAAATAGCCTCTTTTGTGACGTCAGATAGGCTGCCAGCCCACCACCCATCCATCAGCCAACTCTCCCTACATCCATCCATTGATCTGTCCATCTATCCTGCCATCGATTCATCCACTCATCTGTGCATCCATTCATTCATCTATTTAACCAACATCCATTCATCTACTTTGCCCATTGCCCATTACCTGTCCATCATCCATCCTTTACTTATTAATCCGTCACCCACCCACCATTTACCCCTCATTTTCCATCTATACAAATAACGACGAGAGCATCTTCATCTTGAGGTCTACTCTGCACAAATCCTGTACAACCATGACAAACAGTGCTTCTGCTCCTATCCCTTCCCGACTTGACTCCCGAGTCTCCACCAGTTGGCCTCTCGGTGTCCCCAGCACATACTCAGCTCAGGGCTCTGCGCTGGCCATGCCTCGGCCTGCAATGCTCTCCCCCAACTCTCGTGGCTTCCTGCTCTCTGCCCTAAGGTCTTGCTGCATGTATCTCTTGGCAGCCCCCACCAACACCTCCTCCACAGATGTCTACAGCACTGAGCATCCACAGGCAAATGAGCTGTTTCTTTTCTCTTGTTCGCTATAGGGTCCCTGGAGCGGGAATGGCCCCTTGTTCACAGGTGAATCCCCTAGTTCCCAGAACAGGCTTAGAGTGGGCACTCACCCACCCTATTGGACAGCTATGGGAAGCAACCCAGCCAGCTCCATGGCTAGTATGGAGCATCAATCCCACCCCGTGTGTACCCCACAACACATAAGCTCACTACTCCCAGTCAGCCCGCATCAACTGAGGCTATTACCACCTTTAAGTTACCAATAAAGAACTCAGACTTCAGCACAAGGGTTACGGGACAGGCTCTCAGAAAGGAAAGAGCCTCCGAAGGCATGGGCGTGAGTTTCTCTAAGAGACAGAGAAGGTGAGATGTACCAGGGGAGGCTATGGGCTTCTCAAGGCGGCTTGCTACTGCCCACATTTCACAGAGGAAACCAGGACCAAAGAAGTCAAGATTCAGAGGCCTGCAGGCACTGCAAGACCATGCCCACTCCCAGAGCTTGCCCGGCCGGGCTCAGTGTGGCGAGTGCCTGTCATTCCAGTAGGAGATAGGAGGATCTCTGTACCAGGCCGACCTAGTCTACACAGCAAGTTCCAGGAGAGCCAGGAGGAATACATATACTGCTTGCCAACGACATCTCAAAAACCAAACAGTTCTCCCCAAAACCAAAGCAAAACCAGCAATGAGGTAGCAAGGCTGGGGAAGTAGCTCAGCCATGAAGAGTACTGGCTGCTCTTCCGGAGGACCCAGCACCCATCTCCAGGGGACTGGTCGGCTCCAGGGACGCCCTTCTGGCCTCTACCTGTACACACAGACACACAAATAAAAAATTAAAGACGATAACAAAAGCAACCCCAAACCCAAGGTAGCAGCTAGTGCCTTAGGGATGACATCCAAGGTTGACCCCGAGCAGCCACATACAGGCACACACAAGGTCCAGGGTTCAATTCCCCTGCATGGCATCAAAACCAAACCAAACCAAACCCCAGAGCTACCTGTAAAAGTTCCCTCTGACTTCCTGGGGGGACCCGGGAAGTGGAGGCTGCTGAGCGGGCCAGGCTAGAGAGCACAGCGGACAGAGCTGGGGTGGGGATATGGAAAGTGGCCATTTAAGTACTGAGCCAGGGGGCCAGCAGGACATGGAAGCTGCGTGGAGCTGGGCTGAGGAAAGGAAGAGAGAGGAATCCCCTACCTTTTCAGACTGGTCTAAGCAGGGGTGGGAGGTGGTGTCTGCAGAGACGGGGGTAGCCCCAGGGTCCCGGATATTGGCTGTTGAGCACTGGGAACTGTACGTCAGACTGCACACTGGGAGGAACAGTCAGACCATGGTGAACCTGCAGTCTATGGAGCTGACTGCTTGGACAGCTGGCCATGGTCCTTCTCATCTGCAACCCCAGCACTCAGGAGGCTGAGACAGGACTGTGTGAACATGTGCCACTTTGGTTCTAAAGACTTGCTTTATTTAGCCTGGTGTGGTGGCGCATGCCTTTAATCCCAGCACTTGGGAGGCAGAGGCAGGCGGATTTCTGAGTTTGAGGTCAGCCTGGTCTACAAAGTGAGTTCCAGGACAGCCAGGGCTACACAGAGAACACTGTCTCGAGAAACACAAACAAAAACAAAAACAAGCAAGCAAACAAACAACAACAACAAAAAGATAAATGTATCAGAGGATCACAGAGCAAGGACTGGTGGTACAAGCCTGTAACCCCAGCCGCTTGGAAGGGAGAGGCAGGGTCTCAAGCTCTCAGCATCTTCTGTAGTTCCTTCTGAGTTAGCTGGGCCTGGGGACTTAGTAAGACCCTGTTTTTGGTCTTTGGTTTGATTGGTTGGTTTGTTTTTCTTTTGAGACAGGTTCCTACTGTGTAGCCCTGGCTGTCCTGGAGGTCACTATGTAGACCAAGTTGTTCTCAAACCAATAGAGATCCACCCATTTCTGCCTCCTTAATGTTGGGATCAAAGACATGCACCACCACACCCGAGCAAGACTCTGTCTGTAAAGTAAATGGGCTGGAGATGCAGCTAAGTGTTAAAATTCCTGCTTAACACGCACAAGGCCCTGGCTTTCACCTACTGGAGACTTCCTTCAATGGGGCTAAGACTAGGCCAGCCCCTGGTGTGGGGATGGCACACACCTAGAATGCTTGCACTCCAGAAAACCCAGAGTTTCAGGGCAGCCTGAGCTACATAGCAACGCCTTGACTCAAAAGCCAGAAAGAAAAAGAAGAATAGGTGGGAACAGGTGAGACACATGAGTCCAACAGGCAATGACAGGGACAGAAAGGAAAGTGAGGCACTGTGGGAGGCTGAGGGATGGTTGGCTGGAGGTCAGAGGGGAGCCCAGAGGCAGCCTGGCTGTGAGCGTGCACTCTGTGGGAGGAGGACAAGGGTGGAGAATCAGGTCACCCATTTCTGAGAGCTGGAAAGGGTCCAGCCCGGGGAATGACTGGGAAGGCAGGGGCATTGGTCATCTTACCTGCTGCTAGGTCTTCAGCAGGCAGAGCCTTCCTGACAGACATTTCTGGGTGAGACATGTGAGGTGGTGATTCTGTAGTTTTGTGGCGACTCGGGAGCGGGGTTGGAGGTTGGCACTGCCTGGGTTAAGGACCTAATAATGCTCATTGGAGTGGAACAAGCTGGGTTGGAGGGATAGGCCTGTTGTCCTCGCTACATGGAAGGCGGAAGTAGAAGGGTCTTGAGTTCAAGACCAACCTAGGCCAGCTACAGAATGAGAGCCTGTTTCAAAAAAGGTGAGGGAGGGGCTTGAGAAATGACTCAGTCAAACCAAATACACCTTGCTCAAGGAGGACCTGAGTCTGCACCCAGGTAAATAGCCAAGCCTGGCAGTTCATGCTGTGACCCCAGCCCTTTGCAGGCCAAGACCGAATTCCAAGGCCTTGTCATCTGGCCTGCATAGCCGGATCAGCGAGCTGCAGGTTCAGTGAGAGATCTGGTCTCAGAGTGTGAGGTGGAGAGTGAGAAAGACAGCTGATGTTGGCCTTGGCACGCACGTCTATCCTGCGCGCGCACACAAACACGTACACGTAGCATGCGAGGCATGGCTCATTAGTTAAGGACACTTGCTGCTTGCTGTTCCTGCAAAAGACTGGGTTTGGCCCCTAGCACCCACGTGGTGGTTCACATATAAATAAAGTAAGTCTTGTTTGTTTGTTTGTTTGTTTGTTTCGAGATAGGGTTTCTCTGTGTAGCCCTGGCTGTGAAATCTTGCCCCTGCCCCTGCCCCTGCCCCTGCCCCTGGCTTACTAGTGCTTGAATTGCAAGTGCCTTACTGGCCTTACAGGTGCATCACCTGCATGGTCCCTTAAGTGAACGTGAACCTTTTCACCCTCTGCCCAAGATCAAGGACCGCCATGCTGAGAATCAAATTCTAACACCCGCTCAGCCCTGTCAGCAGCTCTGGCCCCAAGGTCTCTCGGGTCCCAACACTGACAAACTCTTTGCCTTAACACAGTACTACCAACCTAGAACCACCCTCCTCCAGGAGCCTGCTGCGCCACACTAAGGACTCTGCTCAAGTGCATTCTTCCTCACTGTCCCGCCTCAGAACAGCCAGGCTCCTGACTTCCCTCCTCAGCATTAACTCATTTGTGTATCTTGTTGACACAGGCCTCCACGGCCTTTCTCTCCAGGAATCCCTTAGGTCTTTCATCATTAGGCATGCCCTCTTCAAGGACGCAAGGATACTTCCAGACAACAACTGAGTTCCAGACCTCCATCCCAGCCCCAACCTATCTGCCTGTGTACTCCACATCATCTGACCAGCACTCTATTAAAAAGAACTAATTCATCTTTGTCTGTGTGTGTGTCTGTCCACCATAGATCCATCTCAGATAGTCAGGCTTAGTGGCAGGCGCCCTTACTGGAGCCATCTCTGGGAACCCATCCCTGACTTCTCCCACCGTTTTCTTTAAACACACGTTGCCCAGGCAGGCATTGAACGCCAACTCCCAAGTGCTAGCATTGCAGGTGTGCACCATGAACCCTCCCCATGCTCCTATCGGAGCAGTTCCATTGTTCTGTACTGGCAGCTCTGTGACAGGAATAAATGCCAGCTGGTCACACATCACAGGCTGGCCAGACACTAAGGAGTGAAAGGGTAAATGGAGCCTCCTCAAACCCTAGCCACAATCCGGACTACACACACACACACAGAGGTTCTTACTACTCTAGTTGATTGACACCTTTCCTTCCTTGGAAAGTGCCTATCTTCCTCCTGAACCCTAGCTGTAAGGACCAGGGAGGGCTTTGGTGGCTACTAGTGTGTACCCAAATTCCAGCCCAGGGCCTGGTACAAGGTTCACTGGAGCAAGGTATGTTCGATGAATAAATGAAACAAACAGGACATAGATATCGAGAGACCAAGAGGAATTCAAATTTCCATCTGGGAAAAGAGGTTAACAAAGCTGGAAAAAGGAGGTTAGCAGACAATAAGTACTGGTTGTGTTCTTAAATGGGATGTAAATATGGCCCTGTCTGCACAGGGAGTGCCCACGGGCCGTACTGTGGAGCGTGGGTGACAGCTCGTGGGCACTGAAGAGCCTCGGAAAGGTGGGGAGTACAGGAGGTCAAATCGCTGACTGCAAATGAATGGAAGTAGCGTTTCTCTGAACATCGCACTACATCTTCCTCCAACTTGCCTTCTTTTAAAGGAATTTTCTAAGGAACCTACCCGCGATGCGCCCCCTACCCGGATGTGGCATCCCTGCGCTGTGCGCACCTAGAAACTCCAGGCTCGGGATCTCGTGACCTCCGTCCGACCTGGAGTGACCTCGCCAACCGCCGCGACGGCCCCGCCACACCCCTCGCCCGCCCGATCTCCTCAGCCGGCCACGTACGCCACTTACGCAGCCGGGGCGTCCCCGCCGGCGCCGCCAAACCTGTCGCGTGCATGCTTAGATGCCACCGCCGCGAACGCCACAGCCGCAGTTTGGAATGGGCCCGCCCGGTTCCCGTAGCCACGCCCCAATGGTACCGAGAGACCCAATAGATCTCACGATGGCGCGAGGAAGCCACACCCTCTGGGGGGCGTGCAGCCTGGTTGAGTGGGCGGTGGCCTACATAAGAGGGGGGAACTGGGGGCCAATGACGTAAGGGAAGAGGCGTACCTTAGTGGCAGCAGGGCGGAGCCTGGTGAGATGTAGGAGGAGAAGACTTCGGGCAGGAAGGAAACCTTCCTATTGTTGAGCGCGGAAGTCGACGGGAAATGTAGTTCTTTCCAGGCAGGCACTCGATTTAGTTAGCTGAGGGCACAGGGAGACTGAAGGGTGAAAGGCGGGGAGAATGATGGATTCTCAGTTATGCCTGTTCATCTAACGTTTACACAGAAGCAGCACTCATTTTTTATCTATCTATCTATCTATCTATCTATTTATTTGTTTTCAAGACAGGGTTTCTCTGTGTAGCCTTAGCTAATTTGGAACTCACTCTGTAGACCAGGCTGGCCTCGAACTCACAGAGATCTGTCTGGCTCAGGATTAAAGGAATATGGCACCAGCGCCCATTTAGGCTGAGAAACAAAGTTCAGCTTAGTGGATGACTTCTGTATTCCCAATACTGAGGAAGCTGAAAAAGAAAGTCACGAGTTCAAAGCCAGTCTATGCTCTGAACATTGCGTGTTCTAGTCTCAAAAAAAAATAAAATAAAATAAAAAAAAATTTTGAAAAAGAGTTCCTCAGCATATTAGGTCAGAAGGTCAGAAGAACAGGTAATTTTCTTCAAAGGTACCTTTAGGCAATTTCCCAGAAATTCATAAAAATGTTCTCACATGGCTTTTTTCCTTCAAGCATTCTGTCCATCAAAGGTACTGCATACAGCCCTTACAGTTGAATGCACACAAACACAACTTTGAGCCTAGAACCCTGAAAACTAACTTTCTCCTGTGTGTCCCTCAGTGTCTCTTTTTCTCTTCCTTAATATGCCCCTATCTCTTTTGATTTGAGAAAGGGTCTCACACTTCTAGACTGACTTAGAACTCGTTAAGGTAAAGACATCCTTGAACCCTGAACTTCCTGCTTCTACCTTCCAGATCCAGGGATCACAGTTGTGTGCCACCACTACTGGCCCCCTTCTGTCCTTTTTTCTGCTTATTGAAGACAAAAAAAAGTCAGAAATGCCTCTGGGAAGTGACAGCACTCCAGAAGGAGATGGTCAGCAAGTGAGCCTGTCCTGTGGCTTCCCTTTCCTCTTCTGAAGTGGCTTCTTAGGGAGGAGACCTGGCTCAGATGCAGTCCTTTGTTGAGACATCATTTTGCTTCATGTTAGTGTCTGACTCCTAGGCACTGCCTCTACTTCTCATCCTCAGCCTTCAACTTGTCCAAATCCATCCATCTGTGACCTTAAAAAATCAATAAGGCAGACATTTGGGCTTGCTGTGGGCCTCGTGTGTGTGTGTGTGTGTGTGTGTGTGTGTGTGTGTGTGTGTGTGTATTCATCTGTCTATATATAGGTGTCTGTTGAATCCCTGCCTATTGTAGAATCCTCAAATGTTCATGTCTTTTATATAAATAGTGCAGCAAGATGTGTTGGCACACACCTGTAATCCCAGCATTTGGGATGTGGTAGCAGGAGGTTCAGAAGTTCAAGACTATTCTTGGGAATATACTGAGTTCAAGTGAACTACTTAAAATAATCTCAAGAAAAAAAAGATAAAATAGGGTCTGTGGCACTCCTGACACTGAGACAAAAGGATCAAGAGTTTAAAGCCCTTAATGATGGCATATACCTTTAAACCCAACAGTTGTGAAATAGAAGCAGGTAGATCTCTGAGTTCAATTTACAGAGCAAATTCTAGGGCATCCAGGGCTACACATAGAAACCTTGTCTCAAAGAAAAGAGAGATGGCTCAGCAGTTAAGAGCACTGTCTGCTCTTCCAGAGGACCTGGGTTCGGTTCCCAGCACCCATATGGCAGCTCACAACTGTCTATGACTCCAGTTCCAAAGGCTCCAATGGCCTCACACAGACATGCATGCAGGCAAAATACCAATGCACACAAAATAAATATGAAAATTAATTTAGGGGGAAAAAGCAGGGCAGTGTAGGTGTAGCAAGGGTGGCGCACGCCTTTCATCCCAGCACTGGGGAGGCAGAGGCAGGCAGAGCTCTCAGTTCAGGCCAGCCTGGTCTACAGATTCCATTTCGAGATAGCTAGGGCTACCCAGAGAAACCCTGTCTTAGAAAACAGAAGAACAGCCGGGCGGTGGTGGGGCACGCCTTTAATCCCAGCACTTGGGAGGCAGAGGCAGGNCCTTTAATCCCAGCACTTGGGAGGCAGAGGCAGGCGGATTTCTGAGTTTGAGGCCAGCCTGGTCTACAAAGTGAGTTCCAGGACAGCCAGAGCTACACAGAGAAACGTCTCTAAAAACCAAAAAAAAAAAAAAAAAAAAAAAAAAAAAAAAAAAAAAAAAAAAAAAAAAAAAAAAAAAAAGAAAGAAAGAAAACAGAAGAACAAACAAGAAAGAGGTCAGGGATAAATTGGGCTTGTATTTGTATGTAACATGTGTAATCCTTCCACAGACATTAAAGCATTATGTATACATATATGTTACACACACACACACATACACACACTCACACGTCTACGTATAATACTGTTTTCATTTTCAGGTGCTGAAGATTAAACTTAGGGTTCCATGTGATCCAAGCAAGAGGTGTACTACTGAGCTCTGTACTCAACCCCGAATATCACTCCACATTACTTACCTCTCATACACTACAAAGCCCATGTAAATCCTTACATTTCTGTATCGGTTAGGAAACAGTGGCATGAAAGCTAGGGCTGCACCTCTGTTGGCTGTTTGCGCTGCATCATGTGGCTGGCCATGAGTTCAAATCCCACCAGCACAAATGGAAAAAAAAGAAAAGGTGGATACTGAAAAAAAAAATCTGTACAGAAGTAGTACAACTTTTGTTGTTGTTGTTGTTGTTTGGTTTTTCAAGACATAGTTTCTCTGTGTAGCCCTGGGTGTCTTGGAACTAGCTTTGTAGACCAAACTGGCCTTGAACCTTTTGAACCTTTTGCCATTTCAGAATTGGGATTAAAGGTGTGTGGCACCACCACCCAGAGTTTGTTTGTTTGAGACAGGGTTTCTCTGTGTAGCCCTGGCTGTCCTGGAACTCACTCTGTAGACCAGGCTATCCTGGAACTCAGAAATCTCAGAGGCCTGCCTCTGCCTCCCAAGTGCTGGGATTAAAGGCGTGCACCACCAATGCTGAGCTTTTAAAAAAATTATTTTTATTTTTTAAGCTGTGTGTGTATATATAGGGAGTATGTGCACTTGGGTGCAGTTCTTGTAGTGGTCTGTAGAAGGCATTAGATTCCCCCTGGAACTGGAGTTATAAGTGGTGAGCCATGTGACATGAATGATTTAAACTCAACAATATTTGTTCTTTTCTGCTTTTAATCTTTTCAGAAAAGATATTATATATGTTTTTATGTGTGTATGGATTATGTGTGTTTGCCTATATATGGCCCTGGTGCCTTCAGAGGCCAAAAGAGGCCACCGGATCCTCTGGAAAATGAGTTACAGATGGGTGTGAGCGGCCATGTGAGGATGGGAACTGAACCCCGAGTCCTGTGCAAAAGTGGCAAGTGCGCTTAGCTGCTGAGCTGTCTCTCCAGACCTGAGACTTTTGTAATTCTCCTGCCTCTCCCTCCTTTTACTGATAAGATTATAAGTGAGCACCCCCATGGCTGTCTCTTCTGTCTCCTATATTTGTTTGTGACAAGATTCTCACATAATCCAGGCTGTTCTTGAACTCACTATGTACCTGAGGATGGCCTTGAACTTTCAGTCCTCCTGCCTCTCTGATCCCTGAGTCCTAAGATTACAGACATGCGGGGCTGGTGAGATGGCTCAGTGGGTAAGAGCACCCGACTGCTCTTCCAAAGGTTTGGAGTTCAAATCCCAGCAACCACATGGTGGCTCATAACCATCCGTAACAAGATCTGACGCCCTCTTCTGGAGTGTCTGAAGACAGCTATAGTGTACTTACATATAATAAATAAATAAATCTTTAAAAAAAAAAAAAGATTACAGACATGCACTCTTACTCCATTTTGTGTGTGTTGGGTGTGCATATGTGCATATGTGTGTGGGCATGAGAGTGGTCACTTGCCTATGGAGGTCTGAGGACACTTACAGGGGTCAGTTCTCACTGCCACCATGCTTCAGGGATTAACATCAGGTCTTCAGGCTTGGTGCCTCTGTGTGTGTGTGTGTGTGTGTGTGTGTGTGTGTGTGTGTGTAACCACGGATCCATCTGGCGGGTTCCTGCATTCTGTTTTCAGCTTTAATTTCCCCTTCGTTTACCGGGAATCATGTGGGAGGGTGAAGGCCTTGATAAAGGGCATATGTACACAGAGAGCGCCTGACTAAGCCCTGGGACTTTGTAGCTATTGCTGCTGTTTTTATTATCAGGCATCTCTTCCTAGAGACTGCCAGCCCTAAATTGGGCTCTGTCCCAAGAATTGCCACCGTTTTATAAATAGAGCTGTGGTCTGGTTGTGGGAAGGATTCTGGTCTGCCCTCCACACAGCTGTAAGGAGAGCACTGAGTCCAGGTCATAGAGGGATGTGAGGAGACCCACAGGAGAAAAATAAAGGAAACCTCTCTTTTAGTTTTACCTATTAATTTATTATGGAGACAGTGTCTCACTTTGTCACCTTGGCTGACCTCAAACTCCCTCTATAGAGCAAGCTACCCTCACAGGGAGATCCATCATCTGCTTCTGCCTGTCTCTGCCTCCCAAATGCTGGGACTAAAGGCCTGTGCCACCCCTGGCTACTTACTAGTCTGTTGTTGGTTTTTGTTTTGTTTTGAGACAGGGCTTTGATCCTTTTCAAATGTCCGAAGGAGCATCTCAGCCCCCAGGTAGAGGGAGTCTACCCTGAATACAGATATCTACCCAGGTCATCTGCAGAAGCGGTTAATACTCATAACGACTTAGCTATCTCTCCAGCCACTCCACTCCACTGCACCTTTTTGAGACAGGTATTCACTAGGTAGTCCAGGTTGGCCTGGAGCCGGTGATGGCCCAGTCTATTGCTCAAATGTTAAGGGTATTATGTGTAAGCCACCACAACCATACCAGAAGTTTATTTGCTCATTTGTTTTTCGTGTGTGTGTGTGTGTGTGTGTGTGTGTGTGTGTGTTTGTGTGTGTGTGTGTGTGTTTTGTATTTCTTGAGACAGGTCCTACTATGTAGCCCTGGAACTTAACTATGTACACAGGCTGGCTTGAAATATATCTATCTGCCTCTGCCTCCTGAGTGCTGGAATAAAGGGGTGAGCCACCATGAAAGTAAGCTATGTATTTTTTATTTATTGAGACAGTTCTTCCAACAATGCCCCCTGATTCCTGGTTAATTATTCCGAAATCGTAGGCCCCTCCCATCCATCCACAACTTATCCCTCATCTTAGTGCCTCAAGCAACCACCGGGTACAGTGCAGATGTAAAGACAAGTGTTTTAAGGCCTGATCACTAGGGGCCTGTCTCGCTTTGTGTCAGGTTGCCCTGAACTTGCAGCAATCGGGCCTCAGCCTCCCTGGTGGTTAAGGTTACAGACAGGGCCGGGCAGTGGTGGTGCACGTTTTAATCCCAGCACTTGGGAGGCAGAAGCAGGCAGATTTCTGAGTTCCAGGTCAGCCTGGTCTACAAAGTGAGTTCCAGGACAGCCAGGGGCTACACAGAGAAACCCTGTCTCAGGGAGGGAAAAAAAAAAAAAAAAAAGGTTACAAACAGAAAGCTCCCACTTCCGAGGAGAGTTTCAGATCTGAGTTAAGGAGTCGCGAGGAGGAGAGTAGCAAGGAACATCAGACGGGAAGGAACTCCGCAGCCCTTCCCATCCCATTTGACTCCGGGATCCCGGAGCGTCGAACTCCACCCTCCCGCGTCCCTGTACCTACACCTGGTGTTTGGGCGTGCCTCAGTTTCCCAGCGTCGGGGCGTTCCGCCAGCCCCGCTCCTCCCCCTTTTTCCTTTTCCTCTTCCTCTTCGGGGCGTCTGTGGCCGCGCCTGGAGCTCCCGGAACTAAAAGCGGACCTCGGGCGGTGGGCCGGCGGGGCCACGTCAGCGGGTGGCGGGTGGTGGGTGGCGGGTGGCGGGTGGCGGGGCTGTACGGGCACCATGCGGCGGGGCGCGCTCCTGGCTAGCGCCCTGGCCGCCTACGCCGGGTACCTGGCGCTGGGCGCGCTGCTTGTGGCGCGGCTGGAGCGGCCTCACGAAGCCCGGCTGCGGGCAGAGCTGGGGACGCTGCGGGAGCAGCTGCTGCGGCACAGCCCGTGCGTGGCGGCTCACGCCCTGGACGCCTTCGTGGAGCGGGTGCTGGCGGCCGGACGGCTGGGGCGCGCAGCGCTCGCCAACGCCTCCGGAGCTGCCAACGCTTCGGACCCTGCGTGGGACTTCGCCTCGGCGCTCTTCTTCGCCAGCACGCTAGTCACCACCGTGGGTAAGTGAGTGCTGTCCATCACTCAGTCCGGATCCCTCAACATATACTTTCATCCCAATCGTCCTGATCCTCTCCATTCCCAAGTGACCCACACTGGCCACAGCTGCCTCATTTGGAGAGCCCTCGCACTACACACCCCAGTTCCCTCGGAATAGGAACCCTCTCATAAAACTTTCTCAGACAGCATCCCCTCTGGTGCCTTTTTGTTTAGTTTTGAGATAGCATGTACCTTTAGGCGCAGGTTGGCTTGGAATTTCATCCTCCTGCCTCAGCCTCCTAAATGCTGGGATTACAGGTGGGGGCCACCAGGCCTGGCTCACTCTTGTCTTAATCCTAGGATTATCATAGATGATACAAGGGCCTAGGTAGAGCTTTCCTTGGGTGTCTAACCTCGGGGGCTGTGTTACAATAGGGCTGGCACACCATCTCTTCCAGCCTTGTCTTCTGGCTCCAGATAGGTCCTTCCTGGAATAACCCACTTTAGCTTCCTCCTGAACTCAGTGCCCCAGTGAAGAGTGAGTTGAACTCAGACCTTCATGCATGCTAGTCAGTAATCGCAGGGCAACATTACTGGAAGCCTGTCTTCTAGGAAGGAACCTTAGCCAGACCTGAGACCGGTTCTAGGATCCCTTCCACTTTGGGCACTCTCCAGCAAGAGTCCTGGCCGGCTGGCCGGACAGACAGACGGACTGCAGGTGCCCATCCCCGCGTCCCCCCTCCTGGACTTCCTACTCTAACACAGGGCCCATCTTTCCACCTCCCCTGCGCTGTTGGGATTCTCCCAATGTTTTCCACTCTAGACTCAGATCAACAGCTGACCTGCTGGATCAGCAGCTCCAACAGCTGGCTGTAAGAACAGTGCAAACCGAGGGCATCTTCCTCCAGGAAGAACCAGGAGCTGTCGAGCTTGAAATCCTCCAAGTTGAGACTCCTACCCCAAACTACCTCCAACAAAACCTCTTGCCCTTTTCTTTTTTCTTTTTTTTTTTTTTTAATTTTATTTTTCTCTTGCTCTTTTCACACCAAGGTCTGGTAGTGAGGGTCTCTTTCGGCGCAAGCGAGGAGAGCTGGGGTGTAGCTCGGTGGTAGAATGCTTGCCTACCATGCGTGAGGTCCTGAGTTCAACCATTAGTACTTCACCTAAACTCATGAGTGGGACTCCCATGTCTTCTCTAGGCTGTGACCCTGCTCAGTGAGAACAAATCCTCACCTCAGGACAGAATCCAGACAAAGCTCAGTTCTCTCTGCTCTTCCTCACCATGCAGCTGTCTTTGGCTATTTTGTGGATCGGAGGGGAGCGGCGTCACTGTTAGACTGCTTCCTGCTGATTAGGGGTGCTGAGCTCCTTGGGCAAGTTTGATCTTCACCATCAGGATATGTACTTTCTTCTTGTTGTTTCTTCTTTGCACACAACTACTTAACAAACCACAGCCAGCAGTGACCAATGAACAGCCCACCATACCTCTCAGGGCCCTAGCATCTATATAGACCCTTTGAAAAGTCCCCAGAATTCCAAATGTCACACAGCCACAAAAACTACCTGCAGCTGGCTAAATCACACCCCTGCCAGAGCATGAGGCAAATCGTAGTCAACTGCTGTGGCCAATCCAAAGCAGCCCCATGTCCCTATACCTGGGATTAAAACAACAGCATATTCTTACATTTCTGTGATTTTATAAAAAAAATTCTAAAATTGTCACTGTACCACCCAGGTGACCAACATGCTCACCGAGGATTCCCCAAACCGGGGGGGGGGGGGAGCATCCTGGAGTTGGACCTCCTTCACACCCCACAGCTGCAACTTCCTGAGACATGACATCCTCTCTATCCGGAACATTCAGGGTCCTCTATGACAGAGCCCCCCTGCCCTTCAGAAGCATTACTCACTCCACTTGACACCCAGGAGGCAATGTCTACCTCACTCCTTCCTTCAGATGCCCTGGGCTCAGGAGCTCTGGCTGCAGGAGAACTCACACAATCCAGATGATATCTGCTGGTGCCTCCTATGAGACCAGGGCCCCAACATCTCATTTATGACTGGGATCCTGGTCTTGATTTAAGGTCATGGACTCCTCAGCTGGGCATGGTGGGATACACCTCGGTACTCGGGAGGTGGAAGCAGAACTACGTGAGACCCTGTCTCAGCAAGACAAAACAGGACGAGGGAGAAGTCATGGGGGAAGGTGCTTATGAGAAACTGGATTCAAAATCCCAGCAGTCACACAGATGCTGAGCGGGGCTATGGGGCTATGCATGCCTGTTACTCCAGCATTGGCATAGAGACGGGCACTGTCTTGGGGCTTGAGTCGGCAAGCTTCTGGTTCAGTAAGAGAACCTGCCTGAGGGAATAAGCTGAGGAGGGAATGAACAGGACAGCAGATGTGCCCCTCTGGCCTCTATGCACACCTATGCGCATACATTCACGCACCCTCCCACACACACAGACACACACACACACATAAAATAAAAAAGCACCACCTACACACAAATATTAGCACTCTGCAGAGCTTTCTTTGAGGCCCATTCAGGTAGGACTCTCTCTACCTGCACCCCCCAGCCCTGAAGAACTCTGGGAAATTCCTCTCAGAAAGTCCCTTCTGTTCTCCTACCACAGACCTGGGAAACCCCTCCGCTCAGAGGCCAGGTTCTGCTGCTCCCCAGCCCCCCCAGTTCCCTGAGGTGACTTCTTTTAGGGACTTGAAACAGGGAGGAGGGTGAACCACAATCAATCGCTTCTCCGGCTGGCAGCAGCATTAGAGCTGTGGATGGCTTTGTCCCCCACTCGAGGCGCTCATTGCATGTGACCAGCAAACTGAGGTCCTTGGCAACAGAGCTGGGTGTCTCTTCAAAGAAAACAATGAACTGGTCTCCCCTGAGGCTAGCTCTCCCCCAAACTTCTTGGGCCTGCTTGACCTGCTCCCAGAAGTCCTTGCGTCATAGTCTCCTCAGATCTCTCACTTCTGACAGGTCATCCCCGGTGCTGGTAGACAGACAGGTGAGGGGAGACAGACATTGGACAGGCTCAGCCTGGCTGAGCAGCTGCACAGCTGCATCCTCAGCTGTGAACTGAGATCACAGTGGCTCAGCCATAGCATGGCAGGATCTCGCCACATCCGGGTGTTAATTCAGGCAATACAACAGCCTTGTGAGATAGCTGCCACTTGTCATCTCTCTATCTCTCTGTCTGTCTGTCCATCTACAAAGCTAGGGCCCAGTAAATTTGGCCAATTTGGGCATAGTCACACAGATAGGATAGTATAGAACATTGTGGCACATGTTTTTAGTCCTAGTACTCCAGAAGCAGAAGCAGCCAGATTGTTACAAGTAAGTTCAAGGCCAGCCTGGACTACAGAGTGAGGCCCTGACTCAAACAAAACCAAACAAAAAACAATCCAACCAAAACAAAATAACTAAAGCTGAGTGGATCTAGCCATGACTTTTGGAGAAATGGTCTACACCAGGTACCTTGGTCCTGATGGAGCTTGTGGATAAATCTGATCCTGTCTGCTACTGTGGGTGGCACCTCTGGCTTCAAATCCAGAGCACAGGGCTCTGTTTTGTTCCTTGTGCTCTGCTCCTCTGAGACTTCTGGTTCCACCAAGCTGCGCAGGGCTTCTGAGGTCGGTTTTGAAAGCCGGCCTGTACAGTCAGAGGGAACAGGGAAGTTCCTTCTTAGCTTAGAGCTGGCTCATATAGCTTAGCATGCAAAACGCAATGATGTGGCCAGGCTGGTGGTTCAAGCTCCTAGTCCCAGCTATCAGAAGGCTGGAGGAGGAGGACGCCGATCTCAAGGCCTGCCTGGGAGGTTTAGTGAGATGCTGTCTTAAAATATGAAGTAAAGCCAGGTGGTGGTGGCACACACCTTTAATCCCAGCACTCGGGAGGCAGAGGCAGGTGGATTTCTGAGTTCGAGGCCAGCCTGGTCTACAAAGTGAGTTCCAGGACA
>NC_034590.1:2229147-2239431 GCF_900095145.1 Mus pahari | reverse complement strand
TGACTCATATATGCCCCTGGGCCTAATTCTCAATGCTTTTTTGAGGATAAGAGAAGATAAAATCAGATGAAAAGATAAAATAACATGAAAAAAAAAAAAAAAAAAAAAGCCTCCAAAAGATAAAACTAAAAAAATTTTTTTTGTTAAATAGATGTAAGAAAAGGTTATTATTTTATACAATTAATACATGCTAATTGAAAGGCTACAAAAAGTCCCAGATGTGTTTGCATGCCTGTAATCCTAGCCCTTAAGGAGGAGAGTATTTATCTGAATGTATGTATGTATGTATGTATGTATGTATGTATGTATGTGTTGGAGACCTGGCTGAGAAAAACCAGGCCTTTTACAGCCTGCATCTGAGAGCCGAGTTACCCCGTTTCCCATCAAGGCTGTTCGTGGGATTCAAGCAGATTCGGCCCTAAACAAACATCTGGGGCTGTTAAAGGAGTATCCAGCATTCTGGAGCTGCTACCTTGAGCTGTAAAGGAGGACCTGGACTTCGAGATAAGCAGCCCGGCGTTCAGGAGCAGTGACACCAAGGCTCTGAGATAAATCACTGAAAGTTTCAAACCTGCAATTAGCATCCCCCATTTGTCCTTCACTCTGCCTCTTTTGATCACTCCCTGACCCCTCTCTGTATGCTATAAAACTTGAGCCTTCTTCTTCATTAAACAGACCATGACAAAAGCTGCTGCATGGTCTCCTTTTCTTTCTCTTATTCCCAGTCCACCTTAGGTTCGCGATCCCCCTTGGACCCCACAAAATAGCTTGTCCTGCGGGCCGGGAAATGTATGTGTGTATGTATATATGTATCCCATGCATGCCTGGTGCCCAGGGATATCAGAAGACCTTTAATTCCATCACTCGGGAGGCAGAGGCAGGCAGGAGTTACAGATAGGTGGTTGTGAACCACCATGTAGGTGCTAGGAATCCAACTTGGGACCTCTGGTAGAGCAACAAGTACTCTTAACCAGTGAGCCATCTCTCCAGACCCCCAAAATAAATCTAACAACAACAATAATAGAAGGCATAAAGGATTTCTTACTAAACTTGGCTCATGCAGGTTCTCCCCATCTCCCTACCTGAGGCCTGGGGCTTCATTCATGCTACACAGGGACTCTACCACTACCACTGCTGCATGCTCTACGCCAACAAAATTCTTCTCCTTTTTTTTTTTTTTTTTTTTTTTTTTTTTTTTTTCCTTTTTTTTTTTTTTTTTTTTTTTTTTTTTGGTTTTTTGAGACAGGGTTTTACTGTGTAGCCCTGGCTGTCCTGGAACTCACTCTGTAAACCTGGCTGGCCTCGAACTCGGAAATCCACCTGCCTCTGCCTCCCGAGTGCTGGGATTAAGGCGTGTGCCACCACGCCCGGCTTTCTTCTTTTGAGTTAGGGTCTGTCCATGTAGCCCTCCCTAGTTCCCTGTGTCCTGAGCTTACAGCGATGGAGGGAGCACGGCGCCTGGCTTCCCAAGGAGTCTTCCTGTTCACTGGGATTATTTGACAGGCACCCTGGGTGTGACATCACAGGAGAACAGGTCTCTGAGGACTAGACTGGTGGATCTGTCCATGGGAATAGCTGGTAGTCGTGGATGTCTACAGTGCCCCAGGCAGCATTATCACAGTGAGTCAAGCTGGGAGTCCTAACTACCTGGAAAAATGAAACAAATTCAATATCGATAAAACCTCTTCCTGTACTGCACTTCATCAGAAGGCAAGGATTTCCAAGACCTGGAAACTGCTGTTGATTTGGGCAGTCTCAGCGCTGCTAAAGGCAGGAAATGGGTGATGATAAGGAGCAGTCCTACCAGGAAAGATAGAAGGTTACAGTCCTTGCAGCTGGCTGGGGCGTGGCTCAGTGGGAGAGCCCCTGCCTAGAACCCCCCAGCGAGGGCTGGGGGCGTGGCTCAGTGGTAGAGCCCCTGCCTAGAATCCCCCAGTGAGGGGCTGGGGGCGTGGCTCAGTGATAGAGCCCCTGCCTAGAATCCCCCAGTGAGGGGCTGGGGGCGTGGCTCAGTGATAGAGTCCCTGCCTAGAATCTCCCACTGAGGGGCTAGGGGCGTGGCTCAGTGATAGAGTCGCTGCCTAGAATCCCCCAGTGAGGTGCTGGGGCCACATAGATTGCTTACATAGCTGCACCAGTCTATGGGTTTGATGTCCTAGAATTTGGGGGAAAAATTTTTTTTTAATGCGAATAACTGAAAGCAAGTCCAGAAGGTTATTTATAGGATTTTCCCTGGGTGTCAGAAGAAACCACAACTCTTGGAAGGGTGGGGGGTGGAGGGAGCAGTAGAGTTGGGGGTAGCTTAAACCTCAGGCTGTGGAGGCCGTTGTACAGGAGGACTTTTCTTCCCACAGGCTATGGCTACACCACCCCACTGACAGATGCTGGCAAAGCCTTCTCCATCGTCTTTGCACTCCTGGGAGTGCCTATCACCATGCTACTTCTGACCGCCTCAGCCCAGCGCCTGTCACTGCTGCTCACCCACGCACCCCTGTCCTGGCTGAGCCTGCACTGGGGCTGGCCCCCGCAGCGGGCAGCCCGCTGGCACCTGGTGGCCCTGCTGATGGTCATAGTGGCTATATTCTTCCTGGTACCGGCTGCAGTCTTCGCCTACCTTGAGGAGGCCTGGAGCTTTCTGGATGCTTTCTATTTCTGTTTCATCTCTCTGTCCACCATTGGCCTGGGGGACTATGTACCTGGGGAAGCCCCGGGCCAGCCTTACCGGGCCCTCTACAAGGTGCTTGTCACAGGTGAGCTGGAAAGCTGGCTGGGCACCTGTGGGCTGGCAGTGGGGGCTGAGGGGGTGGGCAGAGAAACGGCGGCACCGCTAGGACCACCACATCCTTGCTGCCCTGGAGCCTGAGCTGAAAGCTGAGCCATCCACTTGCCACTCCCCCGTCTCCCCTCCCCCACAGCATACCTCTTCCTGGGCCTGGTTGCTATGGTGCTCGTGTTGCAGACCTTCCGCCGCGTTTCCGACCTCCATGGCCTCACTGAACTCATCTTGCTGCCCGATCCGGACCCTGCCAGCCTCAGCCAGGATGAGGATGATCAGGTGGACGTTCTGGATGCCCGGACAGATCTGCATCAGCACCTCTCTGCGGCCTCCCACTCTAACTACGCCTCCATTCCCAGGTAGCTGTCGCCCTGGACACACCCTGCACACCTGGCCTGGGCTTTGGGCCCCATGTGACTAGATCGACTGGAATGCCCACGCACAGGCTCCTGTCTTTTCACGTAGCTCCACTGGGAGGTGAGGAGTAGCCGCTCTGCTCCTATGTCCTCCATATGTCTCAGGGCACTGACACAGTCATTTTCTCCTCCTTCCTTTTCTCCCATTTCTTCTCAGACTCTGACCCCTTGGACTTTCTGACTTTGTTGTTGAGAGTGGTTTATACGATTTGTTTCGTTTTGTTCTCGTTTTTCTGTCTCCACTTTCTTGCATAGCACACCCAGTTCTTCTGGGCTCTGGGCCTGGACTCCACTTCAGCCTCTGTATTAGTGGCTTTGTCTTGGCCAAATGATTTCCCCATTCTGAACCTTGATATCCTCCTCAGCCATAAGATGCAAAGAATATTCAAACTCATCCGCAGACCTTCACTTCTGCCATGCTTTTCTGTGCTAGGCACTCAGTAATAGTAGATGTGACTTGAGTTCCACTCTTACTGGGGTGTCCAGCCAGTGAGGTAAACTGACTGACTTGTCCCTTGACGGTGACAAACTCCAGTGGGCACTGGAAGAGGCAGAGCGGTCAGGACTGAGAAGTAGACCTGAAATGTCCAGGTGGGCTTTCCTGGAAAATGGGACAAGAACTAACCCAAGACCTACCAGTCAAGAGAAGAAACTCCCTTCTTTTCAGGTGTCTATGGGCCATAGGGCCTGTGGGAAGAGGCCAGCAAGGGGCCAGCATCTCCCTCAGTGACTTAACAGGCAAGGAACTGACCCAGGATATGAGCCCAGATCCAAGTGTCATGAGAGGGTTAACTTAGCATGGCCCCACGGTGATGCTCTGTGTACCGGGGCACTGACTGGTGGCCTTCCTGGGTATGCCCTGTAACTGGGCCATATTTTGCCAATGCATTTTGACAGTCACTCTACCTTTGGGACTCTGTGTCTGCTAAATGGTGACTATAATACTACTATAAAAGATGACATGAACCAGGTGCAGTGGCTACGGTAGTAGTAGGCTGTCTGTAATCTGACCTGAGGAAGGAGGCTTGAGAGTTCAGAGGCAGGATGGGGTGCACAGCAGGAACCAGGTGATAAAATAATGTAAGCAATATAATAATAATAATAATAATAATAATAATAATAATAATAATAATAATAATAAAAAATATAATCACAGGAATATAGTGCCAGGCTAAAGGGGAGTAGGCTACAGAGGGACATACCATCCTTGGGGCTGGGACTTATACAATTATATCACTTAAGGATTTTGACTGCAACTAACAAAACCCAGGATGAAACAACCTGACTGTTACATTGTAACACTGATGGGGAGAACCTTGAGCTTGCTACTCTGCACAGCTGCACAGCTGCACAGCTACGGAAAGCATGGAGGCCCTGGATTCGGGTTCTCTTCTCTCCGCAGAAGACTTAGCTCTCATATGTGGTGTTCTCCTTCTGGTCTCTAATGGCTGCCACAGACCCAGGCATCGAACCAGACATGTTATTTCTAGTGCAAGCAATAGAAACTTCAGGCAGTATTCTGAGGACTTTAAGGAAGGCTGGCTCGGTACCAAACCACTCTAGAAAGACACACTGGGGAACTGGGTGTGTTGGCACACACCCACCCTAGCACTGTGGAGGGTGTGAGGCTAGACTAGCCTGGGCAACAGATAATGACACCACAAAACTCCAAAGGGAGCTAGGGATGTTCACAGTGGTGGTCTGCCACTGTGTCTGCCTCAGGTGCTAAAGAAGACAATTTACAGTTATAGGTGCTGGGAAGATAGCTTAGCCAGGCAGGGTCAAAGACCTGAGTTTCTCCCCAGCCCCTACATAAAAAATGCTAGATGTCATGGTGCAGCCCTGTAATCCCAGCATCTGGAGGCAGAAGCTGGTAGAATTTCTGTGAGTTCAAGGCCAGCATGGTCTACATAGTGAGTTTGAGGACAATTAGGGCTACATAGTAAGACCCTGTATCCACAAAATAATTAAAAACTAAAAATAGTATGATGAGTGATTAAGGAAAAAAGTGGATATTAAACTCTAGCTTCCATATGTAAACACACACACACACACACACACACACACAAGAGTCCAAGGCAGTGAGCTGGGCGTGGTGGCGCACGCCTTTGATCTCAGCACTCGGGAGGCAGAGGCAGGCGGATTTCTGAGTTCCAGGACAGCCAGGGCTACACAGAGAAACCCTGTCTCGAAAACAAACAAACAAACAAAAAGTCTGAGGCAGCAAAATAGCTCATCAAGGAACAGTGCTTATTGCTATGTCATCCTGACAAGCTTAGCTAGATCCTTGGAGCCCACAGTGGAAGGAAAGAACCAACTCTCCACATTTTATTCCCCTTTGACCTCCATAATAAGTTATTTCTCTACTAGTGAAATGAGTCAGTTCGAGCCAGATTGGATTATATTGAAGGCAGGTTTATTGGGAAGCTGGTCTTGGTCAAATTCACTGGCCCCAAGGATTGAGCCCAGGGGAATTGCCATTGCAGGTGGGATGAGGAGAAAAGACACACACACACACACACACACACACACACACACACATACACACAGAGGGAGAGACAGATGTCTGAATTATATAGGGAAAAGCCTCTGGGGGAAGCACAGCCCAGCCCCTGGGCTAAAAAGTTCAAGGTTGGGGGGTCAGGATATGCCAGGTAGGGACTGAGGGATGCTGGGAGAACCTGGAGGCCAGGTCTGCCCTGATATGTGAAATATGCACCTCAATCCCTGTCCCAGGGTCTAAAACCAAACACTCTACCCAAGTACAACTGATTTCTCAAGTCTTTATTTATCTGCATATAGGCCATGCAGGAACTAGCAATATGTGGATGTGCATATGTGTGAGTCTCGGTATCTTCCACTCTACACAAAGGTTACCAACAATGGGAAGTGGTGATTGTTCCTGGTTCTGAAGGCAGAACTCTGAGTTTGAACCCTTGTCCTTATATTTCATTTGTGCCTCAGATTGCTTGTTTATGAAAGGGTATTTGTAGAGCACGACCTCATGGACTGGAACACCCAGCAGTCTAATGCTTGTAACTCTTATCATACAGCACCATCAGGGAGTCAATAAAGTGCCTAACCCTTCCCTCGTCTCTGAACTCTTTCTTAACAAGGAAGGTCATGTAAAATAGAAATGCTTAATTACACCGGGTGGTGGTGGCTCACGCCTTTAATCCCAGCACTTGGGAGGCAGAGGCAGGCGGATTTCTGAGTTTGAAGCCAGCCTGGTCTACAGAGTGAGTTCCAGGACAGCCAGGACTATACAGAGAAACCTTGTCTCAAAAAACAAACAAATAAAAGCTTTATTACTATCATGTGCTTTCGTATTCTCATTAAATTTTTTCTTAAATCTGTATATATGTACCCATGTATATCACGTGTATGTAGGTGCCCATGGAGGCCAGAAAAGGGTCCCAGAGTCCATGACACATGCTAGTCTGTATACAGATGCTATGGGCTGAGGTCTGTGGGGCTTTGGCCAAAGAGTTGTACTCTGCAAAGGGGAGGGGGACCTGGCAGGTAGGTGTGTGTGTGTGTGTGTGTGTGTGTGTGTGTGTGTGTGTGTGATCTAGACGAGCTGCAGGGTCTCTTTGGCTGGAGCAGCTCCCAGCAGCGAAAGCTTCGGGAGAGAATTTCTCCTCCCCAGAGTGTTACAGCTCTATAAGACAGATGGTCTTTGATGAAGTAACTTGTGCATCTCTTATTCCTTGTGGACAGGGTCTTCTATATATTTTGGGGTGGGTTGAGGTCTAAGAGATGCTTTCTATTGGTTTGGTCTGAGATGTTAGAGATGCCTCATCTGCATGTGGAGGGGCTTCAGGTGTTGCCCCTACATGACTGATTGTCACAGCCCACTCCATGAGGTGTCATGGTGACATGTTCCAAGACGAACCCTGGTCGGGAGTAGAAGAAACTCCTACAATCCGCAGGTATAGGGTACCAGGATTTCTGAATCCACTTGACCTTTACCAAGTTTTTTTTTTTTTTTTTGGTAACACAGTTCCACTTGCCCCAGAAAGCTAGAGCTATAGTCACTTGTGAACTGCCCAAGTGGGCACTGGGAATAGGACTCAGGTTCTCGGAAAGAGCAGCTTAACCACTAAGTTATCCTGCAGGCTGTCCTCTGACACCTAGACATGCACGTGCATGTGCACACACACACACACAATGAGTAGATAAGTAAGTAAGTAAATAAATAAATAAATGATGTAGTTACTTTTTAAAATATCATTAAGCTTAAAAATATTCTTCAAGCCAGGCGTGGTGGCGCACGCCTTTAATCCCAGCACTNGGGAGGCAGAGGCAGGCGGATTTCTGAGTTCGAGGCCAGCCTGGTCTAC
The DNA here is from genome assembly GCF_900095145.1 of Mus pahari. Classification (NCBI taxonomy): domain Eukaryota; kingdom Metazoa; phylum Chordata; class Mammalia; order Rodentia; family Muridae; genus Mus; species Mus pahari. Next base: position 2,231,896 of record NC_034590.1, on the reverse strand, counting down.
AAAGTGAGTTCTGGGACAGCAGAGAAACCCTGTCTTGAAAAACCAAAACAAACAAACAAATAAAAAAAGTCTTCAGCAGAATGGCACTTGCCTAGCACACACAGAGTCCTGAGCTTCACTTCCAGGATGGCAAAGAGTAAATTCATACCAAAAAAAAGTAAAAAGAAAAGAAAAAAGAAAAAGAGCCTAGTGGTGATAGTGCACACCTTTCATCCCAGCACTCAGGCAGGGGCAGGTGGATTTCTGAGTTCGAGGCCAGCCTGGTCTACAGAGTGAGTTCCAGGACAGCCAGGGCTACCCAGAGAAACCGTCTCGGAAACTGAAAGCAAACATATTTTCAGGCCCATGGACAGTACCTGCAATGGAATGGGTGAGCATGTCCAAGTGCTGGAAATCTCAAAAAATGACATTAGAATCTCATCCTGAGACTGACAAAGGGAGGGTTAACTCCCTCCCTGTTTCCATGCTTGCCTCAGAGATGTCACCAGGGGATCCCCAACCAAATGGTCAAGGACAGTCAGCAAATGGACTGCCGCTCCATGCCAATGAAGCATCTCAGTAGCCTTAGCCTTCAGCCAGTGACCTTTTTCTCCCTGGATATTCTTATGACCTTTTCGAAAAACTATATAACCCTTGGTTCAACCCAATAAAGTCTATGCACTCAAACTCACCCCCAATAAAGAAATACAAACAAGCTAAGATCACCTCCGAGATCGGCTTTATTAAATATCTTCAAAGAAGGCTCCTACCCACCCTCCCCCAACCCCAGCCTGTGAGCATTCCTTCTTGGCTCCACCTAACAGTTACCAAGCAGTGGTCAGGTAGGCCTGGCTTGCTATAAAAAGGACTCCTTCCCTCCCACACTTTCTTCACTCCCTCTTACCCCTTTCTTCCTCTCTCCCCTCTCTCCTCCCCGTGTTTCCAGCCAGCCTCTTATCATCTCTTTCTCTCTTTCTCTGTCCTATGTCCCCTCTCTTTCTCTCCCTCTACTCCTTTCTCAACCCCCTCTTCCATGTCCGCAAGTAAACTCTATTCTATATTAGACTCATCGTATAGCTGGTCCTGTAAGACCCTGAACCTCGGTCAGTGGCACTTCCTTGGAGACGCCCCCAAGTGAGACACTGAGATGCAGATCGATGCAAAAGCAAGAGGTTTATTTTCTGGCATGTCAGGATCGACCTTCAATCAGTCCCTCAAGGCGAGTGACTAGAAGGCGACCCTGAATGGCTATGACAAGCAGTTTTTTACTTTTTAGGGGTACACATGAGTTACATGAACCCAGACAGTTACTCCATCCACTTTAATGGAGGTCAGGGTGGTCAACGACATCAGGAATGGCCCTTTCCACTTAGCTTCCAAGTTTTCAGCACGATGCCTCTTAATATATATCCAATCTCCAACCTGGTGTCCGTGTGGAGTCTCTGGAGTACGTGGGTTATACAGGGCACTAAGTGTAGGCCACAGCTCCTGCTGGCTGATCTGGAAAGCTTGCAATTGAGACACAAGATTCTGTCAGCCTGAAAAGTCACTCTGGAGGGTAGGGTGTCAAGAGCTGGGGTCAGTGGAGTGGGGGTCCCATACAGGATCTCAGAAGGGGCCAAGTTAAACTGGTAGGGGGTCTTCCAGGCTTAGAACAGGACCAGGGGAAGGACTACCACCCAGTCAGCCCCAGTCTCCAAGGACAGTTTAGTTAATGTCTTTTTTTAGGGTTCTGTTCATTCTCTCTACCTGCCCTAAACTCCGGGGCAGTTATGCGGAGCTTCCAATTAATGCCCAATATCTCTGCCAATCCCTGAGTTACCTTAGAGACAAAAGCGGGACCATTGTCTGATCCAATTACCTTGGAAATTACCTCAGGAAAATTTCCTCTAATATCTTCTTGACTACCACGATAGCCGTTTCCTGCTTGCTGGGGAAAGCCTCAACCCATCCAGAGAAAGTACTCACAAACACTAGAAGGTTATTTGTAGACATAATTTCCTGCCTTAACTTCAGTAAAATCGACCTCCCAATAAACTCCAGGCCGTTCTCCCCTAGGTCTTTTGCCCTGTTTACTCTTGGCCACCTAAGCATTCACTTTCTGGCACACCTTACTTACATGGTTCTACTATCTCTCTGGCCCCAAACCTGTGATATATTATGTATACTTTAGATCTCTTAACTGCAAGACTTTGCTATTGGAGACACTTTCTGGAAAAACAAATGAGCTACTAGGTACAGAAAGGCCAAACTGGAGCTGAAACAGGTAGGATTCATACACTGCTGGCAAACAATAACAAAGCCACTGGTACCTGCACGTCCGTGGCTCCAGCTCCTACACATCTCAGAGGTCTGACTTTGGACTGTAATCACTAGAAGGAGCATACGATAGCCAAAGGAAATAGAACCCAGAAAGTATATCATAGGTCAGGACATCCTGTCCCCATTACATTGTCTTCAGAATGAAGAATCTCTCTAGGCCCATCTGGGTCTAGGTCATGACATCCAGACAGAGACTGTGTGCCCTGAGCTTAGTGGCTGCTGAGTAAGCATCTTCCATGCCAGGCCTGCCTCAGTCACATCGCCCATCAGTCAGCACTCACTTGGAGACCCCATAGCCATCTAAGATTCGGCCTATACCAAACTCATCTTAGTTGATGGACTTCCATTTCTCTCAGATGCCTTGCTTTGGGAATTACAGTTAAGTATTGGATGGATCTCAGAAGAGACTTTTAACATTGTTGAGACTGCTATAGACTATGGGGGCTTT
>NC_034590.1:2226159-2228392 GCF_900095145.1 Mus pahari | reverse complement strand
CCAATCTTCTCACCCTTGGTTCGCCACTGTGAAGGGTTTGGGCAGGTTGTAGTCCATCAACGTCCCCACAGGCAGGAGCCTCCTGACCAAACGTTCTTTTCCAACGTCAAAAAGATAGACCAGCTGGGGCCAGAAGCGGGCATGTAAGGGTGTGGAAACCTCCTTGCAGCTCCCAACCTGCTCCCCATGTCCACCCTACCAAACCCTCCTGGCACCTGGAAAAGATTACCATCCTCATAGAAGACGGAGACCAAGGGTGGTGCACAATGGTGACCTAGCTTTTACTGGTTGATTCCATACAGATTGTCTAATGATTAGCCACACTCTGTCCCTGTGTTTGTCTTTTTTAGCCTGACTTGATAGAGCCCTGCTCTGAAGCCCTTCGGCGCCTGTTGGGAAAATTCGCGCTATCTTGGAAACGCGCACGCCACGCAGGCGTNCCTCGTGCAAGGTGGAAGTCCAAGCGGCCATTTTAGAAGCTGGAAAGAGGGGTTGAACAGGCGCTGCCAAGCAACGGTTGACCGGTTTTAAGCAAGTGACTGGTAAGGCGGGGCGGGGAGAAGAGGGCGGTGCCATCCTAGGGGATGAGGGGGGAGGGAGGGAGTTGAGAAGGAGAGGGGAGGGGTGGGAGGCAAGGCAAGGAAAGGCTGGGAAAAGAGCAGGAGCAGGCAAAGAAAGGGCGGGGTGAAGGCCGGGGCGTGGTTAAGATCTGAAGCCTGAAGGATGGGTATGGGCGTGGCTAGAAGAGGCGGGGCATAGGGCAGGTGGACGTTCNGGGAATGGACAGGAGAGATGAGAGAAGGTGGGAGGAAAAGGTGTCGGTGGGGACAGTGAGGATCGCGAAGTCAGCGTGGGTGTGGAACGACGGGAGGTCTTGCGGCCAGAGGACNATCTTTACCCAGGAGAGACCCAGAGATCAGGAGCGAAGTCCAGGCAGAGACACAAACTGGGGCAAGGAGAGAATTATTTACGAGAGGGGGTTCGGCGAAGAGAGAGCCAAATGGGAGGACAGGTCTGGTAGAGAGAGAAAGGAGTGGAGTGACGAGCGACTACCCTGCGAAGAAACAACTGGAGGCGAGGAGAGACCCCAAGGAGTAGAGAGGCCCCACGACCAGGAAAGGTTCCCTAAGAAGGCTGGCCCGGAGGGGCAAGCTGGTGCTGAGGAGAAACCACCTGGGTGGGAGAAGGGCTTTAAAGAGAAGGGGTGCGACGAGCAGGAGGGCCAGGTTGCCCAGGATTCAAGGAGAAGAAGTGGCCAGGACCAGAGGCGTGGCCAGGAGAGAAAGAGGAGCGAGGATCCAATCTACAGCAAAACTCCNCACTTGAGCCAGGACCAGGGGCGTGACCAAGAGAGAAGACAAAGTGAGCATTTGAACTTCTGCAACACTCGGAGCCTGAATCAGGACCAGGGACGTGGCCAAGAGAGGAGACGGAGCGAGGATCCGAACTACCGAGACATTCGGGGTCTGAGCCAGGGCCAGGGGCGTGGCCAAGAGAGGAGACGGAGCGAGGATTCGAACTACCGAGACATTCGGGGTCTGAGCCAGGGCCAGGGGCGTGGCCAAGAGAGGAGACGGAGCGAGGATCTGAACTACCGAGACATTCGGGGTCTGAGCCAGGACCAGGGGCGTGACCAAGAGAGAAGACTTAGTGAGCATTTGAACTTCTGCAACACTCGGAGCCTGAATCAGGACCAGGGGCGTGGCCAAGAGAGGAGACGGAGCGAGGATCCGAACTACCGAGACATTCGGGGTCTGAGCCAGGGCCAGGGGCGTGGCCAAGAGAGGAGAAGGAGCGAGGATTCGAACTACTGCAACTCTAGGGGACTGAACCAGGACCAGGGGCGTGGTCAAGAGAGAAGGCAAAGTGAAGATCCGCTCTGCCGCGATACTCCAGCCTGGAGCAAGGACCAGGGACGTGGCCAAGAGAGAAGGCGGAGCGAGGATCCGAACTTCCGAGACATTCCGGGTCTGAGCCAGGGCCAGGGGCGTGGCCAAGAGAGGAGAAGGAGCGAGGATTCGAACTACTGCAACTCTAGGGGACTGAAACAGGACCAGGGGCGTGGCCAAGAGAGAAGGCAAAGTGAAGATCTGCTCTGCTGCTACACTCCAGACTGGAGCAAGGACCAGGGACATGGCCAAGAGAGAAGGCGGAGCGAGGATCTGATTTCCAGAACGACTCAGACCTTGAGCCAAGGCAAAGGGCCTAGCGAGTACGGAGGTGTGGGCGAGGA
>NC_034590.1:2206267-2207506 GCF_900095145.1 Mus pahari | reverse complement strand
GATTGATCCATTCCATTGCCACTGCTGTTCTTGGTGACCATCCCATGATACTCACATATGCTGGGTTCTTCCTCTGCAACTAGGCTTCACTAATAGCCTCTCAGAGACTCTCTTCATGGTGACAAGCCTCAACTCCTTTGCATGACCCCTTCAGTCCTGGGCTGTCAACTGGCGATACACCTTCACCAATGACCATCCATGGNCTCTCACAGTGCCAAGCTCCAGCTGTTTTTCATGTTGCCCTCATGCCTTCAAAACACGTAAAGCACGTACCACCTGGGAGATTCTTACACATTACCAAGTCCAGCCACAGCATGAGATACAACCTTGGCTCTCTCTGGAACACAGCTTCTTTGTGCTCTCAGAAAAACACTTCTCAGAAGATTGCACCTCGGTGATGCTGGTCTCTTCTTAATCACCACTAATTTCTTCTTCTTTCTTTTCTCTCTCTCTCTCTCTCTCTCTCTCTCTCTCTCTCTCCTTTAAATGTGTAGCCCAGGCTGGCCTCAAACTTGTGATCCTCCTGCCTCTACCTCCTTCAGCAGCTGCTAATTTCTTAGCTCCAGTTAACCAGCATCAATCGTCCAGTAGTCCCTTCTATTCCTGACTATAAGTCCAGAGCCAAATGGCCTAAACTGCTGAGTTCTGCTGCTTGCTGGGGCTAAATATGCCTGCTACCCCTCCCCACCCCCATTCAACTTTATCNTTGCTGGGATTAAAGGTGTGTACCACACTGGACTTGAGCTTTTTTCCACCTAGAACTTGCCCAGTCCTGGGCTGGCCTTGAACTCAGACATCTGTTAGGCTTTTTCTCCAGGGATTAAAGGTGTGTACCCCCATGCCTGAATCTAAGCTTAGCTGGGTAGGATCTTGCCCCCAAAGTCCTCCTCTCTTAATCTGCTATGCTCTAGAACATAGAACTCAGCTCCATTCTACTTCCTGGCTCCCCTCTAATATTTAAACCATATATTTTATATTTTTCCTAAGCTTGCTATGCTTGTTCAAATTGGTCTTCATGAAACTTAAACAGAGAACAAATTCTATGATGGGTGTTTCTGAGACTTCCTTTATCAATGCAATTAATGTAAATCTCTTTACCTTAGGCAGACTCTTCAGACGAGGGCAAAAGCAGCCATATTCTTCATCAAAATGTCACNAAAACAGTCTCTTGGCCACATACTAACCTTCTTCTCCTCTGAAACCTGAGAGCCAGGCCTCCACAGTTCAAATCACCCTCAG
>NC_034590.1:2203298-2205952 GCF_900095145.1 Mus pahari | reverse complement strand
ACTTGTAATTGACAGACTTCAGAAATGGCCCAGCTCTGTGGTTTCAGCACTTGTGAGGTTAAGGCTGAAGAATTTGGAATTCAAACATGTGAGCCAGTCAGGACTACATAGTGAGACTGTATGGAGGGAGAGGAACTTCTGGGTACCTGCAGGTTGTGCCCCCAAGAAGGCAGCTTGTGTGGGAAGAATCAAGGTATCAACCGAGCTGGGTGGAGGGAGAAGGCATCAATTAGAGAGCATATGGTGACTGATGGTGGAAGGGAGTAGGCTCTGGTCTGAGGGACAGCCAATTGAGTGTGTCTAGAGGCTGCTGAGAACGAGGGCACTGAACTGAGTTTGATATAGGCCAGGTTAAATTTGGGAATCAGCAGCTCAAAAGTGGGAAATGCAGACTGGGGATGTTCCTGAAGAACTGTCAGCTTATCTCCCCTTCCATGTTGTTGCCCTCGGCTGCCCAGGAACTACAAGAAGATCGCCTTCTCCCACACGTGCCCTTTTAGGGCCATTCATACAGTTGATATGCCCCAAAAACAGCATGCATCACGCACAGAAAGCTATGTTGCTCTGCCACCCCTGGTCTCTGAATCCTTGGGCTTCCACACCAATAACACACTCGCTGTCTATCAAGGCCTCGTCTATTACCTGCTGTGGCTGCACTCCAAGTATCATAAGGTGGGCACCTAGAGGGACTGAAGAGGGAACTGTTCTGTAGGGGTGAGTCTGAGGGGTTAGTGAAGCCAGATTGTAACCTGAATGAAGTTCAAAGACGTGAGGAAGGTGAAGGGGCAGGAGGCATGACAGGTTTGAACTGGTTCTTAGGCATGAGGCCCTTGGATTGAGAACTAGGAAGGCATGTTTTGATTACACATGATGATGTATACCTGTAAGCTCAACACTTGGGAGGTGCATGGCAGGAACATAGGAGTTCAGGACTAGAATGGGCTTTATGACAACTTGCCTGTTCTACAAAAAACAAAAACAAAAAACAAAACCCAAGAACCTTGTATAACAGTGCATGCTGTTATCCCAGAGGCAGCGACAGACAAAACTCTTGAATTTGAGGCCATATTGATACACAAAACCTGAGCGGCTGAGTAGGAGTCACAGCACCCACAGAAAACGCTGGTTGTGAGGGCTGGGCTTGGAATCCCGGCACTGGGGAGGCAGAGACAGGCACAATGTGAGACTCACCAGCCAGAACAGTCGGGTCAGGCCACGGTTTCGTGTGAACTCCCTGGGTGGCTTCTTTGGAAACATAATTAAGGTCCTCCTCTGGCCTCCACAAGAGCTCTCACACCCCACAAAGGTCCACGAAGCCTAGTTTTGGGGTGGGCTGGGTGATTATCTCTTACTTTGGTCTATGAGCTAAACACAATCCTAGAATTGCCTGCCTCCTTCCTCCCTGTCACTTCCTGGTGTCTGACGGTTCCAACAGGCCTATGCAGACCCAGTGCACGATCCTACCTGGCGCTGGTGGCAACACAAAACAAAGGACAAGGTAGGTGGACATGTTGGGAGTTGGTGGAAGACAGCACTGAGGTTCCTCCTGGCAGTCGCCCACTAGCTGACCATCCTGTGCATCCAGGATTACTTCTTTTACCTGTTCAGCAACCGGCTGGCGGCAGAAGGCATATACATCAACATGAACGCCTACCAAAAGCTCTACAACATGTCGGGCGACCATGGAATGCCTGATCTTGTCTTCCTAGACAAGGGCAACTGGTTCACCTTCACTGTGGTCTTATTGTCACATGAAGACACCTTCACAAGCTCTGATACCAAAGGTCTATGGTTGGGGCCTCCTTAACCACCTAGGGGTGAGGCCTGAGTACTCTGGGGGGTGGGATGTAGGTATCAGGCATCAAGCCCCACACCCCAACCCTGCAGGACCCACTATTAATGTGGACAAGAAGCTGTCATTGTCTACAATAATGGCGGATCCTGAGTGCCTTTCAGTAACTGCGACTCAGGAGGTCCTTCTTAATCGCAACACGCTGCTCACCAAGGTGAGGACGCCAGAGAGAGGTACAGGGTTTGGCTGCTGTTCCTCTGGTCCTCTGCACAGTAAGTGAAAATCCACAGATTTTATAACTCCACTCTGAGTCCCAGTTACACAGTGTTTGAATATCTCTGGATTAGGACAGATTTGGAGATTCCTTTATTTCAGTTTCTCCTTTCTCTCTTCCTCAGATTAAACTCATAGATGAAAAGAGGTGCTCTGAACAGGGCATGGTTGGCCATAACATCAAGAAGACTTCCATGTTGATCAAGGTATAGTCCAAGGTTTGGGGAGGAACATAGAGACAGGACCCTTGCCCTTGGGATCTCCAATCACCGATTCTTCCTCACAGGTCTTGGGCGCTCCTGGGAATTGCATCCAGAGCACATACCTTGGGAAACACTTTCAAGTACTGAAGTTTGGGTACTGGGTCTGGTACTGCGGGTGGAGGGTTGGCTCAAGTCCCCAGAGGGCTGGTTCCTATTGCTGTCCTGGGAGTACCATAAATCCATTCAGATTTTAAACGTACGTGTCTGAGTATTTTGCGTGTGTGTGGCTATTCACCACTTGTGTGCCTGGTGCCTTAAGAGGCCAGGACAGAAGAGGCCATTTGATGCCATGGAACTAAAGTTACAAATGCTTGTGATCTGTCATG
>NC_034590.1:2199601-2201983 GCF_900095145.1 Mus pahari | reverse complement strand
TCTGAGCTCTATTTCCTTTGGCTATCGTATGCTCCTTCTAGTGATTACAGCCCAAAGTCAGACCTCTGAGATGTGTAGGAGCTGGAGCCGCGGACGGGAAGGCACCAGTGGCTTTGTTATTGCTTGCCAGCAGTGTGGGGCAGTGGGCTATGCACAGACAGGCTGGTCTCTAGTCGAGCTGAGTCTAAACCCTGGTGGTGGTAATTCACCTACATGGGACAGAAGGAGTTCCCTCATGCTCCTGGAACCCTGGCTCCTGTTGAAGTTACCGCCCCCCTCAGGCCCCACAAGAGAAGCATGGCTAGAAGTCAGGTAGGCAATTTCTCAAGCTTCTGATCTTCAAGTTAAACTCCTCCCCATTTACCTAGCAACAGAAAAGATAGCAGCATACCATAAAAAGGGCTGTTTGGCCCCTCCTTGCTCTCTCTCGCCCCTCTCACACTCACTCCTTTGTTTTCTTCCTCTCCTCCCCTCTCCTCTCCCTCTCATTCTCTTACTCTCTCTTTCTCTCTAGCCTTTCTTTTCTCTCTCTCTCTTTTGCCTTCTCTCCCCCTGCCTTTCTATAATAAAGCACAGACTCTGGCCTGTGTGGGAACTCTTCCCTCAGCCCTCTCTCCCATAACCCCGGGCTACAGGATGTAACCCTGGGGCCCCTTTTGGTTTCGGGGGCTGCCCCTTGTCCACCCCTCGTCGAGTGGGTCAGAAGCTTGGATGCCCACCCGGGGCTGAGTGGAAAGCGTCTGGTAGCCTTCCCATGTCTGCCCATCCAGAGCATAGACGTGAATTATCCTCCCTCCCCGCTCCTTCCCCAGGCCCCTTTTGAGTTCCCATACAGCGGTATATGAATCCTACCTGTCTCAGCTCCAGTTTGGCCTTTCTGTGCCAACTTGCTCATTTGTATTTTCAGACAAGGTCTCAAATAGCCGAGTCTTGCTCTGTAGCTAAGGATGACCTTGAATTCCCTGACCTCCAAAGGCTGAGATTACAGGTGTGAGCTACCATACCAAGCCTACTGCCTATCCCCTGGACAGGGCCTCAGTCTGTAACCCAGACTAGCCTGAACCCACTACATAGTCCAGACTGGCCTTAAACTCTCAGCTTCAGGCCTGCATTGTTTTCCCAAATGCTGGGATTCTAGCATGAGCCACCAGAGCTGGCTGTCCCTCACCTTTGTCATCTGTTTGGGTTGCTGTTGTTTGAGACAGGGTCTTGCTATAACACTGGGATTTGGCCTCAAATGCCAGGTGCTTCTGCCTCACCCTCCTCAGTGCTGGGATGTCAGGTACTTGCCATCACATGTGGCTCCCATCTCTGCTGTGGAGGACATTGCCTAGGGGACGCTACACGCCTCTACTCTCAGTGCTCAATACAGGGCTCATACAATTCACACAGGCTTAATTAAGAAAATGTACCAGGCAGTGGTGGGAAACAACTTTGATCCCAGTACTTGGGAGGCAGAGTCAGGAGGATATCTATGAGTACCAGGCCAGCCAGGGCTACATAATGAAACCCTGTCTAAACAAACAAACAAAGAAAAGAAAATATGTTAAGCTCTTAGAACATTACCCAATGCCTGAACATTTATCAGAAATACTGTCTTGATTGGGCACTATGAGACATACCTCTCTAACTGGTAGGGAGGCAGGTGATGTTCAAGGTCAGCCTGGGCCACCGAGGAGGAATCAGGACCCGGTGATGTAACACCTTTAGTCTGTCCAGCTCTTGGGAGGCAGAGGCAGGGTGATTTCTGTGACTTGGAGACCAGGTTGGTCTAGGTAGCAATTTCCAGACCAACCAGGGCTTCACAAGGAGACTCTGCCTCCAGCAGCTGCAGAGAACTTGAAGTTGGCGGAGCAGGAAAGTGTGATTGGGTCTGGGGGGAGTTAAGGGGAGGAAGGAAAGTGAATATGACCAAAGTATATTGTGTGAAAATTTAAAAGTTAAGACAAGACTTATGCAGAAGATGGCGTACTCAGCCATCATTGGGAAGAGAGGCCCCTTGGTCTTGCAAACTTTATATGCCCTATAGAGGGGAACACCAGGGCCAAGAAGTGGGAGTAAGTGGCAGGGGAGCAGGGCGGGGGAAGGGTATAGGGGACATTCAGGATAGCATTTGAAATGTAAATGAAGAAAATATCCAATAAGATAATTTTTTAAAAAGTTACAACAAAGAAGCTAAAGCTTAAAAAAAAGAAAAGAAAAGAAAAAAGAAAAGAAAAGGCTTATTAAAAGCAACAGCAACAACAACCACAACAACAGGGCTGGATTGATGGCTGCTGATACAGAGGTCCTAAGTTCAAGTCCCAGCACCTACATGGTGGCTCACAGCCATCTATGAAGAGATCTGTTGCCCTCTTCTGGTATGCAGGAGTGCATACAGAC
>NC_034590.1:2146178-2198226 GCF_900095145.1 Mus pahari | reverse complement strand
AGGAGATAAACAAGCACTATTTCGACTGTGTGATTAAGGACGCCGAGATGCCATGCTTCCTCTTTCGTGACTGTGTGTTCCATCCCTTCTCTCAGATTTACTGCCCTNCTGTCCTGGCCATTTTGCCCTCCCTCACTTGCCCCCTCCCACCACAGCACCACCACTTTTTGCTTTAACCTGGAGTCCCCCTCCACTCTTCTTCCGTTCCTCTTTGGACAAAGCTAATGTCTTCCTCCCCTGCTCTCCTTCCCAACCCCCAGTATTCCAGCCCTTCTTCTTAGTCCAAGACTTGGTGACTGGAGACTCTGGCAGTTTCTTGGGCAGGTGAGGAGAGACTGGCTGCTGGTTTGGGGTACTTGGCAGTGGAGAGGGAGATGTTCAGGACTCTGCTTGATCAATGTTTACCTCTGTTCTTCAGTTACGTGCTGAAGGTGGTGGGCGGTGGCCTCACACTGGACACCATCAGAGACTACACGGAGGAAGAAATCTTCCGTTACAACAGCCCGCTGGACACGTAATCCCTTGGGGGCCCCAGTCCACAGTTGGTGGGTCTGGTCTGTAGGGTCACCCCTCCCACTTCCAGTTAAGCAGGGGACTCTTTCTGCAAGCTACTCTCAAGGTGCCTCAGACAGTAATGCCTAGGGTTCCACAATCCTGCCCCGCCCACTAGGTCCCCACCCTTAGGTGCTAGGAACTATTTCTGCTCTCAACCCACTTTGACTTTATATGGGCCTGCATAGAACGAATAGCCTCATCTGGAAAACAAAGGTCGAAAGGACCACCGAGGACAAAAAGTTCTACATAATGTCCCACCAGAGCCCTGGAGTCGAGTGAGTGCAAGTCCCGAGAGCNCCACCCTCCAGGCTAGCCTTGAATTCACTGTGTAGTTGAGGGTGACCTCGTTCCTCTGCGTCTCCCACACAGGTTTATGGGGGTCTGAGTTTCCAACCCGGGGCTTGGTGTACGCCAGGCAAGCCTTCTACCTACTGAACTACATGCCCTGCTCCCCCACCCTGGTATTTTTGTTTCCACAGTCTCACTATGTGGCTCTGCCTATCCTCAAAATTACGATTGCCCTCCCTCTGAAATGTGGGGATTATAGATCTGCCCTTTGCACAAGCTTTTCCCCACCCCGCCCTCTAGCCCATTGTGCTTGTCTCTGAGAGCTTCCTAGATGGTCACCTTAACTGTCTTTGTGTCTCCAATGGAGGGCTCTCCTTTGGACAGAGAGGCTCTCCTGGAAGTCTGGCCCTTACTCTGCCTTCAGGCCTTAGCTCACATGCTCCTTCCTTCAGGAGGGCTTAGCCATGCCCTCCCCCCACCCCCCATGGGCAGTCAATCCCTCTGAACTCTCACATGCCTTTCTGACGCTGACCCTCTGCCTGCATATCTATCTCCTCACATTTTGGTCCTGGCCACTCAGATCCTGTCCCTGTCTCCTGGAGGACCTGTCTCTCTATAGCACAATTTGAATAGACACAAAATAACATTTTACAAATGAAGAAGGAACAAGTTAGCGCATGGTCAGAGTTCATTGACAGCTAAGTGGAGATGTGAACAAATGAAGAAACTATAGAGGACCTCATTATTATGCAGGGGCTGAAAACCATTTCTAACTCAATGAAAGAAAAACATAAGGCAGCAAATGTGAGGCTTAGATTTTGTTTTCTTCCTTCCTTTTTTTTTTTTTTTTTTTTAGGATTTATTTATTTCATGTATATGGGTGCACTGTCACTGTCTTCAGACACAGCAGAGGTGGGGGGGCGGGGATCAGTTCCCCATTACAGATGGTTGTGAGCTACCATATGTTTGCTGGGAAATTGAACTCAGAACCTCTGGAAAAGCAATCAATGCTCTTAATTGCTGAACCATCTCTCCAGTTCTAGGCTTAGATTTTTTAATTTAAGATTTTATTAAAAGAAACAAAAAAAAAGATTTTATTTATTGTATGTACATGAATACACTGTAGCTGTCTTCAGACACACCAGAAGAGGGCATCAGATCGGTTACGGATGGTTGTGAGCCACCATGGGGTTGCTGGGAATTGAACTCAGGACCTCTGGAAGAGCAGTCAGTGCTCTTACTCACTGAGCCATGTTTCTAGCCCAAGGCATTCCTTTTTGAACAGTGCCCATTCCCTTGATGTCTACAATATCACCCTTCTTGTAGATTCCAATGTATGTTGGACAAAGGAACAATGCCATGTTTCCTAAAAGGTCTGGAGAACATATACCAGGTGCCTCTCCTCTGTCCCTCTGTCTTAGTCACTTTGGCGAGTTACTAGAAGATGGCTGCTACAGCTGAGGGTGTCAGATCTTATTACATATGGTTGTGAGCCACCCTGTAGTTGCTGAGAATTGAACTCAGTACTTCAGTAGAGCAGTCAGTGCTCTTTCCCGCTGAGCCATCTCGACAGCTCAAGGCTTAGATTTTTTTTTTTTAACCTACTTTTAATCAGGGTTCTCAAATGCTTCAGCACCACATGAAATAGCCAGAAACTTCCACTTCAAAATGGACAAATTAACCAACTGCACCCAAGACCATGTTCAGTCTGGGTTTATTGAATANTGGACAAGAGGGAATTAGTGAGAAAAGATGTGAGTCTGTACTTAGCTGGTGTCCAGACTGTACTTGTGGGATGAAGGTGGCACACAGTAGGTCCACCATCCAACATCTGGTTCAGTTGGCAGGTCGAGGCAGCAGGCAGCAACTGAGCAGCCAGTCTGTTTGATGGCTGGTGCTCAGACAGCCTTATTATCTGAGTGAATGGAGTAGGCTGTTGAAGGCAGAGACTAGAGACTGGAAGTGTGGCTCCGTTGGAGGACACTTGCCTGCACTACTGCATTGAGTTGAGTCTTGGCCCAGCAGTAGAATGCTTGCCTAACTGTCATGAGGCCCCAAGTTCAGTCTGAAGCACCATGGTCACCAAGCAGCAGGCAGATTGGAGACACTAGTGTTTGCCCTGGCGTGTAGGTGCCACAGCTGTCTACTCTTGGACTTGTAGGTGGCTGTGTTTNGAGAATTCCCCTTGCTATGACATCATCCCCCAAAGCATCTACCCACCTGAGTTCTTCTTCAAGTTGTTAGTGAGCAATAGGTAAGCCAGGCTTATAGCCTAGGTATGTGTTGATGGTGGGGTGCAGTGTGCTAAGATTGTTCCTTGACATGATGCCCCACTAATTAACTCAATCCTGGACTCCATTCCCTCACCAGAGGTGTAGACAATAGCACATACTGTGACTACNAGCTNACCTTTATAGTGCACATCCATGGGCTACCACTCAGCAGCAAGCGGTCCTCCTTCATTGTTATGGTGAGTGGCAGCCAAAGGCTTCCTTACTGGGTGGAGAGGGGGTTCACCTATTACTATACCCCCACCCCGACCCCTTGTGACTGTTGTACTGGGCTTGCAGGTGTCTACCAGCTTCTTTATAGCCCTGGTTGTCTTCTACATCCTGTTCTGCCTCCTGTGGCCTCATATAGTGAAGGCCTGGGTCTCATTACGCTTGAAGATTTCCAATGCCATGGCACCAGAGTCCTATTATTCATATTCCTCCTCTTCTGGGGGCTTCACCCTCCATTCTCACAGCTCAGAGGGAAGTTTCGAGGGTCCCTCCAGACCAGGTACCAAAATGGACAATGTTCAAGCTAAGAAAGCATAGGTGGCCTGAGTCCCTGGTCTGTACTCTTCCTCATAAACCCTCAGGCCTCTCCTCATGGGAATGAAACCTGCCACCTTCCCAGGACTTTCTGGTTTGCTAGAATGTTCATGTCTCCTTCAGACCCTAATAAAGCCTCATTTCAGAATCAGTCCTGAGTCCTCAGAAAGGCTCATGTCTGCTTGGTTTGTACCAGCACAGCTGTAGTTAACTGTCAAAATATCAGAATCTTTTATTTTCAAGATGGCACAGCAGATAAAGGAGCTTGCTCCCAAGCCTGACAACCTGGGTTTGTTCCCCAGGCCTCATGAGACCTAAAGAGAGAGCTGACTCTGTGAATCTGTCCTCTCACATCAACATGGGCACATGCATGCATACTAACATAGTATTTTATGTTAAGCCAGGCACATGCCTTTAATACCAACTGGGGAGGCAGAGGCAGATAGAGCTCTAAGTTTGAGGTCAGCTTGGTCTACACAGCAAGTTCCAGGCCAGCCAGATCTATATAGACCCTGTCTGAAACCAAACAAATCAGAACAACAATATCAATCAGAACAAACAACGAAATGATGCTATCTAGCTAGTGTAGTGGCTCAGACTGACATCTGACCACTTAGGAGGCTGAAGGAACATAACGAATCTGAGTTTGAAGCCAGTCTGGGTTATTTAGTGACTTCCGGGCTAGCATGGACTAACCAAGAGAAAGATCCATTAAACCATCAACGATTTTAAAAATCAAGGTTGGAGAGATGGCTCAGTGGTTAAGAGCACCATCTACTCCTCCAGAGGTCCTGAGTTCAATTCCCAGGAAGCATCAACAATGAGTTCTGATGCCCTCTTCTGTCTTGTAGATGTACTGCAGATAGAGAGAGCGCTCTCTCTCTCTCTCTCTCTCTCTCTCTCTCTCTCTCTCTCTCTCAGATTTATTTAGTTTATGTATGTGAGTACACTGTTGCTGTCTTCAGACACACCAGAAGAGGGCATCAGATTCCCATTACAGATAGTTTTGAGCCACCATGTGTTTGCTGGGAATTGAACACTGAACTCAGGACCTCTGGAAGATCAGTCAGTACTGTTAATCACTAAATCCATCTCTCCAGCCCCAGATAGATCACTCACACATAGAAAATAAATCTTAGGGGCTGGAGAGATTGCTCAATGATTAAGAACATTGGCTGCACCTCCAGAAGATCTGGTTTCAATTCCCAGCACCCACATGGCAGCTCACAACTGTCTGTAGCTCCAATTCTAGGGCATCTGCCACCTTCAAACATGCAGGCAAAATGCCAATGCAAATAAAATAAAAAGCTTTTTTAAAAGTCAAGTGTGTTGTTGGTACGGCAGCTTGGAAGCAGTTCTAAAGCTTTTGTAGGTTTAGGTTTTTCAAAACCTATTTTAATAAGGGTTGTTAAATGGTTTACCCTCCCTTCTGGCCCAGCACCCACCAGAGGCAGTAGAAAGGAAAGGTTAACAGGGCAAAGAGGCATGTGGGCTGTTTAGAAAGTTCTTTTGGGTGACTCCAATCCTCATTGTCAGGATAGCAGCAGTTCAGTTCACACAAATCAGCCACGGAAGCTCAATCCACTCACAAACACCATTTACGAATCAGCAACCACAGTTCAATCCAGGAGAAACCGCAGGCGCTGCCAACCGGCCCGACGCTGCAAATGCTGCAGAAGCTGCTGGGATCTGATGAGAGGCTCTTTGGTGCATTTCTCTCCATGCTCAGTAAATGGGCAAGCTGAGCAGCGGCGGCAAAGCGTGGCAAGGCGAACCAACGCCACAGTGTTAGCCACTGCCTGTTGGGTTATACGCTTTCCAAACATCACATGTTCTCTTGAGTGTCCACTCTAGCAAAACATTACACGCCATTTTTTTCCAGGCAGCTTCCAGAAAAACATGTGTCTGTTCTCAGCAAAACGTCCTCCCTCATGTCTGCTTCAGGAAAACATACTCTCATAAGACACGGTTTCCAGAAAAACATGACACTACCGCATCTCCAAAGAAACCAGAAATTCCCACTTGAAGCTTTGATTTCCACTCAACAGTTTGATTTCCCCAAGAAACTATTCAAAGTGGCTATGTAACAGGCAGCTATGGCTGCCATCGCTCCAGGTGGCTATTCTCAGGGTTACCTGAGTACCCACCAGCAACTGAGCTCCTCTCATGCCACAGCATTCTCTCTACTCTCTGGGTACTGTCTGTGACCAGCATCATGCTCTAATATCTGGTACCCTGACTATAACAACCAGTGTCTATCTAGTTGCTCATGGACACTGAAAGGGTTTTGTAATAATAGTTACAGTCAATTCAGTGCTTGAGTATTCTACACAGAAGTGATAATTTATGATGTTGTGGTTGATTTTTTTTTTTATTACATTTATTTGTGTGTTTGGGGCAGGGGGTGGGCATACATGCCACAGCATGCACGGGGAGGTCAGAGAACAACTCAATAATAGATTTATCATTTGAGCTCTAGAATTCCATCTCAATCTTACCACAGGGGCAATCTCAATGGCCCCCTTTTCCCTCCTCCTCCTCCTCTTCTTCCTCCTTCCTTTCTCCTCCTTTCCTTCTTCTGTTTTTCCTCTTTTCTTCCTCCTCTTCTTTATTCTTCCTCTTTTTTAAGTCTTTCCATGTAGCAGAGTCAGCTGCATAGCAGAGCAACAGTAGGCCAAGATGCCCTTAAACCTGCAGACCTGCAGAGATTNTTTTTTTTTTTTTTTTTTTTTTTTNGTTTTTCGAGGCAGGGTTTCTCTGTGTAGCCCTGGCTGTCCTGGAACTCACTCTGTAGACCAGGCTGGCCTCGAACTCAGAAATCTGCCTGCCTCTGCCTCCTGAGTGCTGGGATTAAAGGCGTGCACCACCACGCCCAGCTTTAAATAATTGTTTTGTATGTTTAAGTACTTATCTGCATCACGTGGTGCCTGGTACTGGTGGAGAAGAGGAAAAGGCACTGGATTATACCTCCCCCAGCCTTGAGCAGGCTGGCTCAGACCTTGCTGCCACTGAGAATGAGACCACCTGGGTGGAGCCTTCCTGCCTAGATGGTCTATTGTTCTGTCACCCACACTGTTCTTCTCCAAGACACTGCTACCTGCTGAGAGGCAGAGAGATTCCTGAGACAGCAGGCAACTCAGTGATTATACCTTCCTGCCAAACTAGTGCTGTCAGGCAAATTGCTTACAGGCTGGTGACAGGCATCAAGAGTGAATCTGCGGGAGACGGGCTTGCCCCCTTTATAAGCACAGAATTTCAGTAAACTTTGGGCTTTTATCAGCAGTTGTCTTGGCCTCCTCTCTTTCACGCCAATTATTCTCTTTTAGCCTCAGTCTGCTTTTCAGGAGGACCCGGTTTGTGTGGCCGCTGGCGGCCACACTGGATTCCTTGGAGCTGAAATTACAAGTGGTTGTAAAAGAACATATGGGAGCTGGAAACCCAAAACTGGATCCTCTGAGAGCCTCCGGTGCTTTTAGTGGCTGAGCCACAACTTCTGCACTTCCACGTCTCCCTCTCCCTCTCCTTCCCCCTTCCCTCTTTTCTTTGGATCTGAGGTCTCATGTAGCTCAGGTTATCCTTGAACTGGTTATATAACTGAAGGATGACTTTGAAACCCTGATGCTTCTCCATCTCCCAAACCCTGAGATTACAGCTTTCCCTAGCATACTGTCCTCAGCATTGTTAGCAAAGGCTTCGGGTCTGGCCCCTTGGTGTCCACCCAAATCTGTAGTTTTAGCACTGAATGTGGGCTCTGACCTTAAACCTTCCATCTTCACCCTCGGAGGCTGCAATCATGTGTCACATTGCTCAGAGAAAGAAGGGATGAGCCACAAGTCATATCAGTCCCTCAGTTCAGGGTCTACACTGTACCAATCACATGCCCACAAGCCAGGAAGAGCTAGGAGCCATTCCTAATCCCATCCCAATAGAGCAATGTGACAGGTAGGCATGGTGGCGCAGGCCTTTAAACCCAGCACAGAGGAGCCAGAGGCAGTCAACCCCCTATCCTGAGAATAATGTATTAGGGCTACTTGGGGGATTGGTTTCAGAATATTTTGGGGGTGATATTTATGTATCCATAGAAGTGGATGTTGGATAAAATTGGGAAATTCTGGCTGGTGAGCTGGCTACGCAGGTAAAGGTGCTCGTTGCCAACCCTGGCAACCGGTTTGATCACCAGAGCATGCGTGGTGGAGAGAAACATCTTTCCTACTTTGTTCTCTGATACTAGTGCTGTGGCAGTCTCCCTCTTGAAAATAAATTAGTGACTTTATTTTAAAAAACAAAAAAAAACAAACAAACAACTTCTCGGGCCGGAGAGATGCCTCAGCTTTAAGAGGTCCGACTACTCTCCTAGAGGTTCGGATTTCATGTGTAATGGCATCTGATGCCCTCTTCTGGCGTGCAGAGGTACATGCAGATAGAGCACTCACATACATAAAATACATAATCCTTGTTTTTCTTAAAAAACAAGAGTTCCTGCGTGGTGGTGCACACCTTTAATCCCAGCACTTGGGAGGCAGAGGCAGGCAGATTTCTGAGTTCAAGGCCAGCCTGGTCTACAGAGTGAGTTCCAGGACAGCCAGGGCTACAAAAAGAAACCCCGTTTAAAAAAAAAAAAAAAAAAAAATCAAAAAACAAAACAAAACAAAAACCAAAAAGCAACAAGAGTTCCTGGACATCCAGGGCTATCCAGAAAAACCCTGTCTTGAAAAACAAAAACACTTTTTTTTTTTAAAAGAAAGACTTCTAGGACAGCCAGAGCAACCTAGAAACCCTGTCTCCAAAAACAAACAAACAAAATACAACAATAATAATATAATAAAAACCATGAAATCTCTTTTTTGTGACATTTAAACCATAGGCATGTATGATTTTTGAAATAGTTCATGCATCTATGTCTAAATTGTTTATAAATTCAAAGAAACATACTGACAACCTTTAGAGATGCCAGGGAAGTCTCAAGGATTTTACTGTCTAAAGAAGACCTGAACAAAGAGGGCATCAGGAGACATGTTTACAAGAAAGGGAAAAATCTCACTCAGCCCCACCTTTAGATAGCCATAGGCAACTAAGGATGCTAAAAGAAAACAACCATTTTTTCGAGGAAAAAGACCCTCGATTTGCTAGCAAAGAACTGGTCGTCAGCCCTGAGATCATATATACACAAGTAGCATTATATGAACTGAGCAGGTTGCATTTATATATTTAAGAATATATAGGGCTGGAGAGAGGGCTCAGCGGTTAAGAGCACTGACTGCTCTTCCAGAGGTCCTGAGTTCAAATCCCCAAATCACATGGTGGCTCACAACCATCTGTAATGAGATCTGATGCCCTCTTCTGGGGTGTCTGAAGACAGCTACAGTGTACTTATATAAAATAATAAATACATCTATTTTTAAAAAATAAGAACAATATAACAGAGAACATAAGACAAAAGGCTGTGAATGTGGCAGGGTTATGTTACATGGGAATTGTTGGAGGGAAGAAAGGGAAAAGGAATATAATGTAAAATTTAACAACCCCCTCCCCGGAACCCTTTTAAAAATGAGCCCGGAGTAGTGGCTCAAGCCTTTTTTTTTTTGGATTTTTCGAGACAGGGTTTCTCTGTATAGCCCTGGCTGTCCTGGAACTCACTCTGTAGACCAGGCTGGCCTCGAACTCAGAAATCCACCTGCTTTTGCCTCCCGAGTGCTGGGATTAAAGGCGTGTACCACCACGCCTGGCCTTTTCTTCTATTTTTAATGTTTATGAGTATACTGTAGCCATCTTCAGACACACCAGAAGAGAGCATCAGATCCCACTACAGATGGTTGTGAGCCACCATGTGGTTGCTGGGAATTGAACTCAGGGCCCCTAGAAGAGCAGCCAGTGCTCTTAACTGCTGAGCCATTTCCCCAGTCCTGGCTTAGACCTTTCAAAACGTACTTTAAGCCGGGTGTGGTGGCGCACGCCTTTAATCCCAGCACTCGGGAGGCAGAGGCAGGTGGATTTCTGAGTTCGAGGCCAGCCTGGTCTACAGAGTGAGTTCCAGGACAGCCAGGGCTACACAGAGAAACCCTGTCTCGAAAAAACAAAAAAAAACAAAAAACAAAAAAAAAACAAAACGTACTTTAATAAGGGTTCTCAAATGCTTTGATCCCCTTCTAGCCCATCACCCAAAGGTAGGGGAAAAGATGGTAAATAGGACGAGGGGATGTGGAGCTGCTTAGTAGTAGTTCTGTGGGGTGATTTTAACCTCCATTGTCAGGGTACTAGCAGTCCAGTTCAGTACTGTCAGAACACCAAACATGAATCAGCAGTGGTGGCAAGATCCGGCAGAAACAGCCAGGCCTCTGCCTGCATTGGCACAAGTCAGTGAGAGTGGTCAGAATTACCGGGGACACCAGAAGGTCTCTGGCACGCTTCTCTCAATGAGGTGGAGATGAGCGAAGCAGAGAGACCAATGGGGAGAGCCAAGCAAAGGGTGCGCGCCCTCACTGCAGTCCTCCTTACACTCTCTCCAACATCACCTGTCCTCTCACAGCAAGGGTCTCGCTTCAGCAAGATATCACATGACTCTACATCACACAACTCAACCAGAAATCTCCACTCCAACCCTGTCTTGAAAAATCAAAACAAACAAAAATCCCATTTGGTATGTACAAATGTGTGGCCTGATGCTTTCGGAGATCAGAAGAGAGTATCAGATTTCCTGAAACTGGAGTTAGAGTTATCACCGTGAGGGTGCTGGGGATCCAACAGCAAGTAGTCTCGACCCCTGAGCCACCTCTTTAACCTGTACTAAAGATATGTATAACTGGGGCTCCACTTCCTGGCCTCACTTCTGCCAGGAGACCACACACACACACACACACACACACACACACACACATGTAATTTAAAAATATATTTAATATTATGTATATATTGTTGCTAACAGCTACAGGATGCTGCCTAGATTGTGATATGATAATCACTGAAATGAGCAGTTGACAAAACTGGATACTCAAGTCAAAATTACTTAGCTAAAACCAGGGTAAGCCATTTCTTATGTCTCATGTATCCATTCCACAGAGAAAAAGGCCCGTGTCTTCTGCACTTGAAAGCCAGACTGACTCTGCTCAAGTTGCTGTGGAGACCACAGAGACCAAAGAGAACGGTTGGCTAGTGGACTCTGTCATTTTTTAAAACAATATATAACTGATATATAACTGCTAGATTTTTGTTTATTTACCAGAATTCTGACTACATTGACAGCAAAGACAGCGGCTAGAAAAAAGTTTCACAGATGTAATCTGTTATCTCCTTACCTAAACTGTTTCCATTAATTAAATTCTTCATATTTCCTCTTCTTGCTATGCCACTGTCCTAACATTATCTCATTTCCTATAACTTTGCCTAACTCTAATAAACACTCCACTATACGATCCAACTTTTTAAACTTGTTCCTTCTGTTCCACAAAAGGCTCATCTTAAAGACTGCTCATGTTGATAATTCATGTTATTATCTCTTTTATAAACTTATAAACTACAGGAAACCCACTCAGCTACCTCTCATGGACCAAATAGGCTCCATACAGATAAGTACATCTGCACAAAGTTCCCACTTGTCACCTAGTCCAAAGGGTGAGATTCCTCTGGGTTTCAAATGTACATCTTAAAATTTTTTTCTTTATCCCAAACGTACTTAATCATATTCTCTACCTATAATAATGTGTTCCAACATCTTGTCAAGACCAGACGCTTGCTACATCCAGGACAGCTCCAGAGAAGCAACCTTCAGATGCTCCAATCTTCTCTCAGACACAGACGCTTCTTGTCCTTCTGTCCTACCCTCAGATGGCTCCACAGACCCTGGACAGCAAGGAAGCAGCCAACTCTCCTAAGACTGGACAAACATCCCCCATACCCATCCTCTGGGCTCCCCAGAGATGCACCGCCCCAAGGTCAGCAGGAAGCAGCTGGGTATCACCACGACCCTATTCCTGCTTCGCTGTCATCTCTTTCTATTTTTTTCTTTTTTAACTAAACCAAAATGGGGGAATGTTGGTATTCTGTCTGGGCTCCACCCCCACAGTTTCCTGGCAGCAGCCAGGTGGGCCTGACCCTTTATAAAAGAGGCTGCTTGGCCCCTCCTCCCTCTCTCTCTTGCCCCCTTGCTTGCCCTCTCTCCACATGGTCACGACCGGCCTCTACTTCTCTACTCTCCCCTTCTCTCTGCCTTTCTCTGCCTCTGCTACCCTCTTAACTCCCCTCCCCATGCCCTAAATAAACTCTATTCCATGCTAAAACATCATTCAGATGGCACCTCAGGGGGAGGGGATGCCTTGGCATGGGCCCATCAAGGCACCCCCTTCCCCCACAGCTCACCACACCAACATAGAACATATTCTTATATCTCTTTATCTTTTTATGATCACAACATCTATTTTTTTTGTTTTGTTTTGTTTTGTTTTGTTTTGTTTTGTTTTGTTTTGTTTTTCTGAGACAAGGTTCCTCTATATAGCCCTAGCTGTTCTGGAACACTTGGCATAGATTGGACTGGCCTCAAATTCTACCTCCTAAGTGCTAAGCCACTACACTATACCCAGTTTCCATAACTGTGTGTGTAATGTTTTTCAAGACAGGGTTTCTCTGTGTAGGCTGTGCTGGAACTCACTCTGTAGACCAGGCTGGCCTCGAACTCAGAGATCTGCCTGCCTCTGCATCCCAAGTGCTGGGATTAAAAGCGTGAACCACAAAGCTCAGTCTGTAATTCTATTTTAATTTCAAAAATAAGAAAAAAGGGAATAAGAAAAAAAAATAAGAGAAATGGCTCAGTGGTTAAGAGCACTGACTGCTCTTCCAGAGGTCCTGACTAAAATTCCCAGCAACTACATGGTGGCTCACAACATCCATAAAGGGATCGAATACCCTCTTCTGGTGTGTCTGCAGACAGCCACAGTGTACTCATATACATAAAATGAATAAATCTTAAATCACACCTGCTAGTCCTCTCAGCCAGCCTTTGTAGTGACACCTGACAGTTTTCCAAATGGCTCCACATCGCCATCTCTTGACCTAGAGGCGGTCCCCTTAAGACGGACATTCCACGGGCCGAAGCCAGCGCGGGCGGCCACGGTGACTCCAGAAGGGCGGGGCATTGTGGGTATTGTTTTCGGTTGGAGCAAACCGACTTTCGTTCACCGTTTTGAATGACAGCAGAGGCGGAGCGGCGGCATGTTCATTAAGGGCCGGGCTGCGAAGACGCCGGGAGGAGAGCGGCGGCGCTCCTCCCGCGGGGGGCGGAAGCTGGCAGTGGTAGCTCCGCCTCCAGCTTTGGGCTCCACCTCCCGGCCTCACTTCCGCCGGGAGGCCATCGCTCGGCATCGCTGCCGTAAGTCCGGTCGGCGGCTTGCCGCGTCACGAGAGATGGCGGCAACAGCGGCTACAGTGAACGGATCGACCGCCGTCTCGAGCTCCGGACCCGCGGCCACCTCGGGCGGGATCCTGCAGGCGGCGGCCGGCATGTACGAGCAACTCAAGGACGAGTGGAACCGGAAGAGCCCGAACCTTAGTAAATGTGGAGAAGAGCTGGGCCGCCTGAAGGTACGAGGTCGCCGGGTCCTAGATGCCTAATGCTTGGGGGAAGGAAGGTGACAGACGGGAGATCAAGGCTAGTAGAGCCGGCCGAGGGATGGGAAGAGCGAGGTTCGGCCCCTGAGGTGGCGGTAAGGGAGTGATGATGGAAAGAATGGCAGAATCGAATGAGATGGTTCGAGCTTTGGTACTTTGGAGGGAGGCAGAAGTGGGATCGGTGACAAACGGGGAGGTAGTGAAAAGAATGAGGCTGAGGTGACGGGACGTTGAGGGAATGTGTGGTAAATAAAGCCCAGGTAAGCTGTGAGCGCGCAGAGGTTAGGAAACACCCGTGCGAAGAGGGGCAGCAGGAGCAGTTTGAAGCCATAACGAACCTAGAAGAGCACGCGTTTCGGTTGTAAACACATTCCGGCGGACAGAAGTCCAGCCTGGTCTTCCATAGCGAGTTTGAGGAGGCTGGGCTACATAGACTTCGTCTCAAAAGTATATATAATAATAATATTAAGTAAACAACAACAAAGTATGTATTGGGTCCCTACGTTTACTCAGGAATGGTGTCTGGGATGGACTTGGGGGAAAGGTAAAAGCAGTGCCCCACACTCCTTGTTAACCCCTTCCCCGGCACGCTGTGGTGGAGAAGGTCTTCCCAGACACGATGTCCCACGCTTGTAATCCTAGCACTGGAGAGGCTCACACCAGCATCTCCAGTTCTAGACCAGATTGGCCTGCCTGGGGAGATGCTGTCTTAAACAAAACAGAAACCTTAAACAAGCTAAAAATAGCAACAGGAAGAATTGAGGTCATGGGCGCTTGCCCACCCCGTGATCCCACGGGATCAGGCACCGAGTGCCTCGTGTTTCTCGGTGGAGTTACTAATATTTGTAAGATGAGGTAATCCAATTGGTATTCTGTGCTCTTGGGCTCTGTGATGTTTGCTTTACAAGGACTGACTCCGCTAATACTCATGGCAGTTGTGTGGGTTAGGATGCATGCAGGCTTTTCCAAGTAGGAACATAAAAGTCCAGAGAACGTAAGTAATCTATATTTGAAATCTCTTCTTCATTCCTTCCCCTCAGTTAGTTCTGCTGGAGCTCAATTTCCTGCCAACCACAGGGACCAAACTGACGAAACAGCAACTCATTCTGGCCCGTAAGTGTCACTAGGGTGGGTGGAGGACCTTTGTAGGAATGACTGGGGTGGTGATCCCAGGAGGGATTCAAGCCACCACCTGAGAACCCCTGTCCCCTTCCTCACAGGTGACATTCTGGAGATCGGGGCCCAGTGGAGCATCCTGTGCAAGGACATTCCCTCCTTCGAGCGCTACATGGCCCAGCTCAAATGCTACTACTTTGATTACAAGTGAGGCTGGGCCCTCTAGGGAGGGGCTGGAGCAGGGTGGGCGGTTCCTTGTACCTCTGGCCTCCTCACCTGAGAACTGTCGCCGCCCTGAGCTCCGTCCCTGGAAGCCGGAAGAGTGAGGCTTGGATTTGTTTGTATACCCCAACACCAGAGGGGTCTGTGGGATCCCGTTACAGACGGTCGGTCGTGAGCTGCCACATGGGTGCTGGGAACTGACCAGGACTTCTCAAAGTGCAGAGCTCTTCAGGCATCTAGTGCTCTTCACTGCTGAGCTATCTCTTCAGCCCTCCAATCTGTTTTCCCTTATCTAGCCCCACACTATGTCCCCTCTACCCAGCGTGGCGACTATTACCCCTTCCTTCTCCCTCTAGCTGACATCATCTATAACAGCCAATAGGATGCTACTTTGCTTCACTATTTGCTGGTTTTATTTTGTTTGAGACAGGGTTCAAGGTGGTCCACCTGCCTACACCTGGAGATTATATGTAGTGCTGCCCCCTGCTGGTTTGTTTGTTGTGGGGTTTTTGTTTTGTTTTGTTTTGTTTTTTTAAAGATTTTATTTATTTATTTATTATATGTGTTTACACTGTAGCTGTCTTCAGACACTCCAGAAGAGGGCATCAGATTTTTCTTATGGATGGTTGTGAGCCACCATGTGGTTGCTGGGATTTGAACTCAGGACCTTCAGAAGAGCAGTTGGTGCTCTTAACCGCTGAGCCATCTCACCAGCCCCCGTGGGGTTTTTTCCTTTGTGTTTTTGTTTGTTTTGTTTTGTTTCTGTGTAGCCTTGGCTGTCCTAGAGATCCACCTGACTCTGCCTCCTGAGTGGTGGGATTAACAGCATGGGCCACAATACCCAGCTGTTGTTGTTTTGTTTTGTTTTTTTAAGATTTATTTATTTTATGTATGTGAGTACACTGTAGCTGTCTTCAGACATACCGGAGGCATCAGATCCCATTACAGATGGTTGTGAGCCACCATGTGGTTTCTGGGAATTGAACTCAGGACCTCTGGAAGAGTAGTTGGTGCTCTTAACCACTGAGCTATTTCTCCAGCCCCCGCCCCCGCCCCCGCCCCCGCCCCCGCCCGTTGTTCTTTGAGGCTATGTCTTGTGTGCCCTAAGCTGGCTGAGAACTCAGTTGTGTAGTAGCCCTTCCAGTCTGGAACTTTGGATGCTCCTGCCTGTGCCTCCAGGTGACCAGGATTGCAGCTGCGCACCCCGTGTCTGGTTTCTGAAGTGCTGGGGATTGAACCACAAGTCGTTCTTTTGAGGGACACACTCTGCTTACTGAGTAGCCTCTGGATGCCATGCTTATGGCTTTACTTAGGACAGGCTACTTACTTCACTTATGTTTACTGAACGTGCCCTTATGGTGTGGATGCTGGTTAGCAGATGGGAAACAGGCTGAATCACTGTAGTCCATGTGTGCTTGGAACATACAGCTGTGGCTCTTCTTGCCTCTCTGTACCTGACTTGTCTGAACTTCTGCAGGTACTTGTAAGAATTCTAGAAGGTAGATGAGGAAGTTGGATAGCTCCCCAGTACCTGTTAACTTTGGTTTCTTCCTGCCCCCTGGCTTACAGAGAACAGCTTCCTGAGTCAGCCTATATGCACCAGCTCCTGGGCCTCAATCTCCTCTTCCTGCTGTCTCAGAACCGAGTGGCTGAGTTCCACACAGAATTAGAACGATTACCTGCCAAGGACATCCAGACCAATGTGTACATCAAACACCCTGTGTCCCTCGAGCAAGTGAGCCTGGGCAGGGGAAGGGAGGTCCTGGGTGAGGTGGGTGGTGCCAGCTTAGACTTTAGGAAGGTTTCCTGGAAGGATGATCAGCCATTTTCAATCCACCAACTCTTTTAACCAGCAAAACAGGTATGTGCCAGCACCAGGGAAGGTTTTCATGTTAAGGCAAATCAAACAGATGAAGCCCCTAATCTAGAGTCCATGAAGTGTGGAGGCAGATAGGTACCAAAAGAATGAGTTACCTGTGTGGTATGTGAGGCACTAAGTGTTACGGGGACCTGGGCCTGGGAGGGGTCAGAGACGGTCAGAAAGGCTAGAGATCATCTTCAGAGGCAGTTTGTGTCCTGAGGCACAAACCTCCTGCCATAGTTAAAAGACAGCAAAGAAGACAGTGGAAGAAGGCTGGAAAGTCGGGTCAGGGGTGAGGCGTGGGTGCTGAGGCCTGCAGAGGACTAAGCTGTGAGAAGGGTGGCAGAGTGGCAGTGGGCCAGCAGTTTAGGGGTATATGGAGTGGGAGCTGAGGTTGATACACCTCCTTCTCCCCTTCTAATCGGAGGTTAGATGCCAGCTTAGAGGCTGCCAGGGTGAGTGTGTAAGCCACGTGGGTCTTCTTGGAAGAGGAGGAGCCCAGTCTCCCAGGGATGGTGGGCTAAGTGGCAAAGGGTATTGTGGTAGAGCGGGAATTGGGAGGCACCAAGGGAGCAAGGAAAGCCTGTGCCACTCCATCCTCTTCCTCTTCTCCCTTGGCTTTGGCAGTACCTCATGGAGGGTAGCTACAACAAGGTGTTCCTGGCTAAGGGGAACATCCCTGCCGAAAGCTATACCTTCTTCATCGACATCCTGCTGGATACCATCAGGTACGTGGGGTTCAGGCCCGACTTCCTGGCCTTGTTCGTCCCCTACATGCCACACTGCCTGATGCCTGTGATTGACGCCCTGGTGTTTCTCATAGTGTGTCCCCCAGTCCCTCCCCCTCTAGGGGCCACAATCAGAACCTTGTGTAAACTAAAGGAATGCTCTACTGCTGAGCTGCCCTCAAGGGTGTCATGTAGCCGAGGCTGGCCATGACCCTGTTCCCCCTGCCTCCACCTCCCACAGTGCATGCTGGGATTACAAACACATGGTCTATGTGGTGCTGGGGATAGAGCCCAGGCATTCTAGACAAGCTCTCTTGTTTGTTCATACAAGAACCTCCTCTAGACATCTGAAGAAGGGTGTTGTGTTCTTTTGAAGGTTCCTATGTGAAAAGGCTTACTCAGAGACTGAGCTGTGGGTCCCTTTTGGCCCATGCATGCTTTGTGACTGGTCAAGTTAGTCCCCATTCTCTCTCAGCCCTCAATACTGGAGTCAGTCAGGGTCTGGAAGTTGTCTGCCCAGTGATGAGAACTGTCGCCTTCCCACAGGGATGAAATCGCAGGATGCATTGAGAAGGCCTATGAGAAAATCCTTTTCGCTGAGGCCACCCGGATCCTCTTCTTCAGCACACCCAAAAAGATGACAGACTATGCCAAGAAGGTGGCTGGAGTGTGGGACACGGGACTACGGATCAGGGTTGGGGGAGGGAGAATAATTGTTCCCTGTCTGAACAGTGTCAGTGCACAGTGTGGATAGTCTAGGGGACATCAGCAGAACAAAGACTGCCCATGACTAAACCCGGTTGTGAGACTTCAGGCAAGTGGCTCAGCCTCTCTGAGCTTGCTGGCCTTTCCATAGAGAGAGGCTGGAGTCTGACAGGCGTGTGGAGCCTAGCACAGCAGCTGGCTCCAGCTCTAAGGAATACTCTGCATCTTGACTTTGTCCTAAGAACTCCTTAGAAGCAGCCACTTATTGGTAATGGTTACACTGCTTCATTTCAGTGGTGCAGTGCTCCCAGGGATGGTGACTCTTGCTACCCAGTGACCTTGGGTTCCCAGGAGGCCGGAGAAGAGGCAAGAACAGTGAGGTTCTCAGGCTGGGCAGTTGGTCTAAGGCAAGAACAGACTGTCAGAGGGCTAGTGTGCGGGGCAGCGGTGGCACTGGCACCGGCGCCGGCCGCATCAGAGGGCTAGTGTGCGGTGGTGCTGGCGCCATCCGCTTGCTGTGGACCAAGTACAGTGCTTACTCAGAGGCTTTGTTGGTCCCGTAGACCAATCTTAAACGTGGGGAAACTGAGGCACAGAGGAAATCACACAGTGGCAGTAATCCATGACAAAAGAAGCCATGGTACACTGGGAGGTAGCTGCACAGGGTGGGGAGCAGCCTGTTGGCTCACCTACCTATTTCTCATCTCTCTTCAGCGAGGTTGGGTGCTGGGCCCTAACAACTACTACAGCTTTGCCAGCCAGCAGCAGAAGCCAGAAGACAGCACCATCCCCTCTACCGAACTGGCCAAACAGGTCATCGAGTATGCCCGGCAGCTGGAGATGATTGTCTGAGCCTTGACCAGCAAACCCAGTATAGGCTGGCCTCCAATAAAGGCAGATTAACCTCTAATGGGCCCTAGTCTCCCCAGTGTGATGGTGGAGATAATTGCTCCTGGAGAACCTGGGAGTACGGGAAGCCTTTGGGTCCCCTGGGTGAGTGTTTCCCAGTTGTCATTGCTCTGGGCTTTAAAGTATAGATGCCCAGTGACCCACAGGAGAACACAGGCCCGGATTGAGGGACTCTTCTAGCCAGCTGTGGATGCGTTTTGAAAGTATAGGGCCAAGGGACTAGATTTTTTTTTTTCCAGTGAAGCACTGTGTGTCTCAGTTTAAAAAAAAAAAAATTGTTGGCCATGGATTAAATTTTAATTTTTAAAATGAGACATGAAACTGACTTTTGTCTATGGGCTACCATTTGAGCCCTGATAGGATTGTCTGGCCTCTTTGAGCTAACATTGTAACTTTGACTAGACAGGACCACATGTTTCTTGAAGTTCTTGGGAAACTGTCCAAGTCTAGCCAAGCCACCTGTCCAGTTAGTTGTCCTCACTGCTTCTCCAAAGTGACCCATGACCTTGGCTCAGCCACAGTACTAAGGAGAGCAATACCCCAGTCCTGGAGCAGCCATCTCAATTCGGAAGCCTTCCCAGTCCGTCCTTGGTAATGGACAGGCAGTTAGGCAACTTGTAGACTGGGTACTTTATTGGCAAGGACAGTGAGGCAGAGGGGGTTGGGCAGTTGCACTCAGGTAGAATGGGTGGCCTGCAAGTCGTAGTGCTCCAGGCCAGCTACTAGGGAGCCAGCCAGCTTGACGGTGGCCACCCACGGTGGCTCACTCAGGTGGTTGGTGGGTGTACTCAGCCTGGGGAGATGAATTGACAGGGTCTGTCTTGTGTTGTTTCTGTGGCTTCACTTCACTTCCCCCTGAAGGCTGTCCTGTCCTAGGTTCCCAAGGGCATTCAGGGGCAGAGGTACATCCATGTAGAATGGGAAGGAGTAAGCCCCCAATGGAGGTTTTGTCTATAGCCAGGCCTGGCAACAAAATCCAGGGGCTTAGTATAGTAGCAGAGGTGGCAAAGAGGCCAAAGGAGTGGGTGGGAGGGTTGTCACAGGGTATGGGCGCTGGGAGTTTCAGTGGGATCAGGCAAGTTGGGGGCTTATTAATCCTTGTTTCCTTTCCCCATCACTGATAAACCATCTTTACTGCCCTCAGGGATGGGGTCAAGGCAGTGATTAGGGTCAGACCAACAGGAAGGCTACAGATAATAAAGACCAAGGTTCAGTTTGGCATCCAGAATACCAAGAGGTTGGGCCAGGGCTCCTGGGGCTCAGCTAACTTGTGGGTCAGTCTATGGTCAAGACGCCAGAGCGTGTAATCTTATTCCATCCAGGGTAGGGTTAGGGTTAGGGGTTAGGGTTAGGGTTAAATGGGTGCAGGACTTGTGCCCCCTCCTTCCCACTCCCCAATCTCCCTCACCAGGCAGATACGTTGCGTGGCAGCCGACGGTGACGACGTTGATGGCGGCAGTAGCACTTGCAGGGACAGGAATTAAGCACTTCAAAAGGCGGCCAGTGCCTTGCTGTTCCCTTGTTAGAGGCCCCAGCTGTGGAGGTTCCGTTGCTACCACCGCCACCCCCTCCACTGCTGCTGTCAGTCACCGGAGCCATATTCGGTTCTCGAGGGCCGTCTCCAGAAGTCCCTTCACGGATAACACCCCGGGCCACTCGGGAACCTTTGTTCCTGCGTGTACGAATCTTGGGCTGGGGCATTGGCGGTGACAGCTCAGCAGTGGTGGTTGCTGAAACTTGGGATGTGACTGGGGCTGCAGCTGGGACCTGGTCGGCAGCTGCAGTTGGGGATAAAGTGGAGGGAGTGGTAGGAGCCAAGGCTGACTCTAAGTGGCCAGGACCTGGGGTAGGGGGACGGGCCACCAGGATCGGCGTCCTCGGGAGCGCTGGTGGCTGTGGTGTGGGTGGTGGCGCCGGTGGTGGCGTGGCTGGTGGCGTGGGCGGTGGTGGCGGCAGAGGAGGTATCTGTTGCGGACTTGGAGGCACTGGAGGAACAGGCTCGCCATTGTTTGGCGCTGGGAAGATGAACATGGGTGGTGCCAACAAGGCAGGTGTGGGCCTTCGCGGCCCTGAAGATGGATGTGTCTGACCTGACCTTGGTGGAGGGGATCCCCAAGGCCCTGAGAGCGTGGTCGTGCGCCGTCGGGGTGCCCCAATCCCCCCAACAGCCCCATTGAATCTGAAGTGCCGTTCAGTGCCATCAGGAGGGCTCACCCAGTCGAATTTGGGCTTTGAGCCTGGGAAGGTGGTGTAAGGGGGTGGCGGTAGAGCCCGGGCAAGAGGAGCAGGCACCGAAGGGGGACCAGAACACCCTTCACCATCTCCGTCACCACCCTCGGTTTCCTGAGCTGCACGAGGGGCCTCTCCCAAGGGACGAGTGGCTCCAGGAGGGACCTCTCCTAAGGGACGAGTGGCTCCAGGAGGTTGGGACCCTTGCTTCAGGACCTCAGCATAGGAGATGGCCCCAGAAGAAGCAAACAGTCCTCCGCCACCACCGGCCCCGGGTGAGGCTTTGGCTGCTAAGGGGCCCGAGGCTGATGTGGGGGACAAATGGGGCCCCGACTTGAAGGTGACTTTACACAGCAGACTCAGGCCAGACTCGGAAGTAGTGGGCCGAGCCATTTCGCCCTCTCCGGCTTGGGGAGGTACCCCTCCGTGGGCTCCCCCGGCCGCTTGACCTTCGCTGCTGTGTCTGACCTGACTTTCTGTGGGGCTTGTGGCCGACGAGGCCAGAGTGATTCTGCGGCTCGGGGGCTGCGGGTCGCAAGTCGACGGTGCTGGCGGTAGTTGTTTCCGAGGTTCCAGGGGCGTCGGAGGTGGGGCTGGGGCCCTCAGGACCGGGTCTTTTTCGGTCAGTTGCCGGGGCAGCGGTGGCAGCGGGCGGAGGCTCGGAGGGTCACCCTGACCACGATGGCTTGCCTCCAGAAGACCGCGGATCCGAGGCACTGAAGTACCCGTGGGTTTTCGCCACTTAGATGGCGCGGGCAGCAGGGTCCCCACGGGGGGCGGGGGTGGTGTGGAGACCGCCGCCGCAGCCGCCTCCTCTGGAGGGGGTGTCACTGGCGAGGGCAGTTCTAAGGTCAGGGGCAGGGGCGAGGATGAGGCCTGCTGCTCCGGGGGTATCAGGAGTCCCGGGGGCCCGGAACTGCCAGGGAACCAGACGCCCAGCCCTCGAGCCAGGCGCATGGCAGGGGATGAGGGGGTCACCTCGGGCTCCACCAGAGGCGTCCTGCGGGAGTCGGAGGCACGGTCTGAGGCCTGCTCTTTTCGGGAACCCCCGCCCGCGGATGGCTCCGACTGCACGTTCCCCATTTTTGAAGAAGGTCGGGGACTGTGGTTAAAAAAACTTCCACCAGTCAGTCGGCGGGTTCTGCGGGAACTCCACGGCTCAGGCTGTTCTTGGACTGCCCCTGTCTGCATTGGTCTGCCCTGTCCTCCAATATTTTCTCAGCCCCTGGCTCTTAAGTCTTCAGTTCTCCGATTCGCCATGGTCACGCCCCCTTCCCCCATGGTCTCAAGGCTGCGGTTCTTACTCTTTGAACCTAACTTTTTAATGTACAAAGGCGCCAACCCTGATCCCTTGGCTGCTTAGATCACATCCCTAACACTTTTGCCACTCCCGGGATCTCCAGGCTTCAAGAGTCAGTCTCGCCAGCCTCTCTGTTGAAAGTTTCAAACCACACGGGTAATGATGGTTATGCCCAGTAGCCAACAATGAATTCACGCTTCTCAACACTAGTCTAACCAGGCCCCGCCCCATTCTCTAGTCTCGCTCCTGATTGTCAAGAATCCAGCCGTATCCTCGCCCTTCACCGCCCCGGATCAGGTCCGTCTCAGTCTAATACCTGGGACTGTGGTCTAATTAGTTCCCTAGACCTTCAGTCCTAACCCTCCGATCACCCACCGTCTCTCTCTGTCGATCATTTGGATCCCTCCCTCTTCTTAGCCAGCAACAAATCCTCAAGCCTCTTAAACTTTTCCCGCTTGGCGTTTGTGACAGCTCTTAACTTAGGCTCCACCCCTTTCCTCAAGCTCCGCCTCTTAAGTGGACCCCACTCACCGACTCCTCCAGCCGACCAAAGATCAGATCACTGCCCCCGTGGGCCCAAGGCAGGGCGGGGAACGGCCGTAGCAGAAAATAACCGAAAAGAACGGAAGGGCGGGTGAAGGCAAGTGGGCGAGACAGCGAGGACGACCCCCGAGATCTAGGCCCCGCCCCGAGCTCGAGGCCCCGCCCCCTGGGAGCCAGTTTGAGCGCAGCCTTTCAAACCAGGATCACCCTTAGAAAAATACGGAAACCTCTTCATAGTGGGTAGGCAGGCTCCTTCTCATTAAGCCCCACCCCTTTATAATGCCACACCCCTCTCAAGCTCCTCCCCGGACCCCGCCCATGGCAAACACTTGCTACGTAGCTCCTCCTTTTGGGCCTCTTATTTGACCTGTCACTAAGGAAATTTATGTCCAAGCTCCGCCTTGCTAAATCCAGGCAGCATCTCTTTCTAAGACCCTGTCTTCCCTGGGATGGCTCAGAAGGTCCACCCGCCCGCCCCTTCCGTGACGCACCCTCTCAGTTCCTTCAGCGTCCAAACCTCCTCCTTACTCAGGCTCCCAGGCCCCTCCCCTTCTCGAACCCTGCCAGGCATCCCGCCCCTCCCATTCAGAACCCTGACCGTGGACCACCTTCTCTCTAGAACCCTGGGACCATGGTCTATTTCTGTTCCCTTCTCATATCATCAGGGACCAACCTTTCAGATAAGTGGAAAAGTGGGGATTCCCTTCTGGGTCCCGAGAAAATGGGGGCTATAGGAGATGTTCGTTGTAGCCCTAGCCGGGCTCTAGGACCCAGCGGGCATGTACGCCCGCCTTGCTTCTACCCCTCCCCCAAGCCGCCCCCTCCCCCACACACATCTTCCAGGTTCCCCCTCCCTCCCCCCTCGCCCCGGCTCCCGGTGCCCGTCTCCAGCGCCGCCGGAGCCAGTGAGGGAGCGGGAGAGAACAGGAGGAGGAGGAGGAGGAGGAGGAGGAGGAGGCCGCGTCGCCGCCGCTCGGAGCCCGGCCGGAGCCTCCCAGGCAGGTGCCCAGAGTGGCGAGGGGGCGGGGGGCTGACGAGACCGCCTGCCAGGGTGAGGGGGCAGCCTGGATCGCATCTGTAACCCTCTGCCCACCCTTGCACCCCGCGGATACAAGCTGAGAGAACAAGAGGGGTGGGGGCACCAAACTACGAGGTAGCCTTTGGGGTGCCAATCTGCATTTGGGGGTCCTGGACTTCTTCCGAGGATGCCCCATTCACAAAATTCTGTCGTGGACCCTCGCCATTGAGCAACTCTGATGACTACTGTCCCCGGGAAAATAGATGTGTGGGAGCATAGGACACCCCAAGACCTCAGTGCCCTCTCTCAGCTAGGCCTTTGGAGGGGACCCCTGCCCTCTTTCCCCGCTTCACCTGTTGTTGGGGGAGGCGGGCGGACAAAGGAAGCAGTATCACGTGACTGCTCATTCACAAAATCCCATCCCATTGAGAAAAGGGGGCTGGGGGCGCTGTGGCCGCCCCTTCCCCTCCTGAACGGCTGGGGAAACCCGACATCCTGCAGGTGGGGGAGGGGGCTAGAACTCGTTGCCTGGGCTCATAAGGTTGGGACTTCGGGGTCCATGAGCCTGGGACAGTGGGGCTGAATGGTAATCCTGTTTGCTGGGCGGAGGGCTGCATCCCCCTAAACTGGGGGCGGGGTAAAATGTTTCTGAAGGATGGGGGGGGTGAGGGGATGGATCATTATCTCCCCTCCCATCTCTCTTCCTTGGCTTCCCTCAACTGAGACCAACAGGAGCAGCCTTGATTTTTGTGAATGAAATGCTCCTTGCATCTTTTCGGTCGCCGGTTGCTGGCTTTCTCTGCCTCCATCTCCTTCTCGGCCTCTCTTTCTGGCCATTTCTGGTTCTCTCTCTGCTCCCTGCCCATCTCCTGGTTGCTGGGTGACTCAGTGAGCTTTGCATCCGGTCTCATTCATAAATCCGGGAAGGGGGGGGGGAAGCCAGGTTTCTCACCCAGTTAGTGGCCTGGGTGACTTGGGTGCGGAGGCAGTGTTGGGGGTACTGAAGCTGAGTTGATGGGTCCAGAGAAAATATAGATGCGCAGGAATCCAGCTGTGAGAGGGGACAATGGGTGGGGCTATGGGTTTGTGATGAGAGGGAAGGAGACTGGGGTTGAGGGGGATGAGCTGTAGGGGGAAGGGAAGTGGCAAACCCAGGCTAAGGGGGTGGAGATGGGGGAAGATGCTGAAGAGGTGGGGATGGCGAGAAAAGGTAGATACGAAAAAGGATGGTGGGCAAGATGTCACTAAGAAGAAAGAAGCCATGATAGA
Source organism: Mus pahari (assembly GCF_900095145.1). Classification (NCBI taxonomy): domain Eukaryota; kingdom Metazoa; phylum Chordata; class Mammalia; order Rodentia; family Muridae; genus Mus; species Mus pahari. Next base: position 2,173,070 of record NC_034590.1, on the reverse strand, counting down.
AGAAAGTGGGCAAGGGGTGGGAGTACTGGTGGCTTGAGGGTGAGGTCAATCCAGAGGGAAGGGGTAAAAGAGAAGGGCAGGATTGGGGAGAACGCTCCAACCGGGAGCAAGATTTGAGTTCACGGCCTGTGTTGTTTCTGTCCTCCCCACCTCCTTCAGGTACATGGTGCGGGTCCGAGCCGTGGTGATGGCCCGAGATGACTCCAGTGGGGGCTGGCTGCCTGTGGGGGGCGGGGGCCTCAGCCAGGTGAGCGTATGTCGGGTCCGAGGGGCCAGGCCCGAGGGGGGGGCCAGCCAGGGGCACTACGTCATCCACGGGGAGCGGCTTCGGGACCAGAAAGTGAGCCACCCTGGGGTGTGGGAGTGGGATGAGCCCTGGGGAAGGAGGGATGGGGCTGGGGAGTGGGTGGCAAGGAAAGGTCACGCTGTCCCTCTGCCACTGGGACTCAAAGTGGGCCATGGGATGGAGTTTGGAATAAATAATCTGGTTTGTGAATTAAGAGCTGGGATTTGGGGGTGGGGTGAAGGATTAGGAAGCCCCTGTCCTCTGCTTCTCTGGTTGTTCAATCAGTTATTTCAGTAATGGCCTCCCTGCCCTATTCGTTTGTGCCCCTCCTCTAACCCTGGTCCGTTCCACAACGACCCAGCTCACACCCAACTCCCATCATGTCCCCTTTCTGTTCAGAATCCTCCTCTGGCTCCATCTTATTCACAGATGCTCACCAGGAGACAGCAACCAAGTGGCCCTTGTCTGCCCTAAGTATCTGGAGGCGTTTGTGGGGTCTGCTTAGAAGTGTTGAATGTAGTTGACAGTCCTATGTCACATGCTTCTAATCCCTACACTAGGGATGTTATAGCAGAAGGATAGGATTATGAAGGTCGGGGGGCCAGCCTGGGCTAGGTAGTGAGAACTTATCTAAAACAAAAAACTTGGGGAAGGGATACATCTCAAAGCAGGGCATCAGGAACAGTGGAGAGGAAGGGTTGATATCAGACAAGGACATGGAGGGAACACAAGGGGTGGTCAGCATCCAGTGGACTGTTTAGAGGGTAACTATCTCTGGGTAAGTTTTCCAGGAATTATTGAGGCACCAGAAAGGAACTGGTTGTAATATTTTGATGTGTTCAGTACAGTGTAAGTAATGCTTTTTCTTCAATCAAAAGAGGCATCGTTGGGGTATGAGAAAGTTAGGGTTTGGTTTTTTTTTAAACATTTAATAAGATTTGAGGTTTCTTTTTGGACATCAGGGGAAGAAATCAGATAGGCATAGAAATGAAAGGATTGAAGGAATATTGTAGAGTCAGAGCTACATCTCCTAAAATTAGGGTATATTGGTGTTTAGGTACCGCTGGTGTTGGGATGCTGGAGTGTACAGGGCGAGTAGGGTTAGCTGACCTCACCCCTTCCTGCCCCCCAGACCACCTTGGAGTGTACCCTGAGGCCAGGTTTGGTTTACAACAAAGTGAACCCCATCTTCCACCATTGGAGCTTGGGGGACTGCAAGTTTGGGCTGACGTTTCAGAGTCCTGCAGAAGCAGATGAGTTCCAGAAGAGCCTGCTGGCTGCGCTGGCTGCACTGAGCCGAGGTCAGTGGCCCAGGCGCACAACCAGGCTTGGGGACAGAACGGGAGAATCTGGGATCTGGAGACTCATTTCTTCCTTTCTCCCTGCCCTAGGCTCGCTGACTCCCTCCTCCTCGTCGTCCTCCTCCTCCCCTTCCCAGGACACTGCAGAGACCCCCTGCCCTCTGACGGTGAGTCTTGGGATCCCACCCCCATGGGAGGGCAGAGGGTTGGTTCTAGTCTATAAATATTCCTGAATACTTGCTGTGTAGTCTGCAGAAGGCTGCATGCTAGGAACAGAAAACGGGGCCCATATGGATAATGCCAGTTCAGCCGTGGTTGTGCTAGTTTTCCTATACTTGTATATCCATCTATCAATTTATCTTCTGAGATAGGGTCTAATGTAGCCCAGGCCAACCTCAAGCTCAATATGAATCTGATGATAATCTTGATTTCAGTCCTCATGAATGCTGGAATTACTGGTGTGTTACCATGTGTGGCTTCCTGTTTTGCCATGATCCATACATCTTGTTCAAGTGCTAAAAAGCACACATAACAGGCAGTGTTTTAGGCACCAGGGATATATAAGTAAGCAAAAACAAGCTTCCTTTTTTCTTGGTGCTTTAGAGAAAAAGACAAAATATAAAAAGAAATAAATGTTAAAATAAATATACAGACAACTGAATTACTAATTCCTTTTGTTTTGGTTTTTCTGAGACAAGAGTTTTTCTGTGTAGCCCTGGCTGTCCTGGAACCTGCTCTGTAGACCAGGCTGGCCTCAAACTCAGAGCTCTGCCTCCCAAGTGCTGGGATTAAAGGCGTGCACCAACACCACCCTTCTATGAATGGATAATTCTATCTTCTACTTATTGTTCAAGCTGCAGACTTGCAAATTTGGAGTCATCTTTGACTCCATTGTTCATTTGTTTATTTGTTGTTTTTTTTTATTTTGTTTTTTTGGGACAGGGCCTTACTACACAGCCCAGGTCATGTGACCCAGGGATAGATGATGTGGGATCTTAAATCTTATATGCTACTGCAAGGGCGTGTTTCTTTTTCTTTTTCTTTTTTTTTTAAAATTATTTATTTATTTATTATATGTAATTACACTGCAGCTGTCTTCAGACACACAAGAGAGCATCAGATCTCATTACGGATGGTTGTAAACCATCATGTGGTTGCTGGGATTTGAACTCATGACCTTCAGAAGAGCAGTTGGTGCTCTTAACCACAGAGCCATCTCTCCAGCCCAAGGGCGTGTTTCTTTACCTTGAGTGATGTTGCCTTAGAGGGCATTGAGTGAGGAGAGGGTGTGGTGGCAGCTAACCATCAGTAGAACCCCCTGGCTCTGTTGGAGAAACTGATGCTAGTCAGGGGAGGGGCCGACGATGAGAAACTAATAGGTTTGTTAGGAGATAAAGTTAGCCTGGATCTCATGATCCTTCCATCTCAGTCTCCCAAGAGTGGGGTTATAGGTACATCACCACGCTGGGCTGATTCTTGTTTTTTCCTGCTTCCCATAGAATCTGTCACAATATTGGTTCTGCTTTCTTTTTCAAAAAAATTTTTTTATATGTTTATGAGTGCTTTGCAGACACACAGACACACACACACACAGTGGGGTCTGGGGGTGCATTGCCAAGGGGACTATTATCAATGGCGGAGTCTGATCATACCCTTTCCCCATTCAGAACCTTCCCGTGGCACATCTGGGCCTGGGCTGGTCTGCCCTTCACCTTTTTGTCACACCAGAGTCCTCCTCACTATCATTGCAACAGGGTTGGTGTATTCCTGCCCTGGGACCCTTATGTCCAGAACACATCTTCAGGTCTGACATGATCTCTTCTTGGGGGTTTTATACAAATATCTTGTTGGTGACTTCACTGAGCAACCTATTTAAGATTGCATTCTCAGGCCAGGATGTGACTTGCTTAGTGAAATGCTCGCCTAACATGCACAGAGCGCTGGTTTTGATTCCCCAGCTGGCATCTGTAATCCCAGCACTAGGGAGGTGGGGTCAGGAGGATGGAAATTCAAGGTCATCCTTGGGCTATGTTACAAATTTTAAGCCAGCTTGGAATATATAAAACATTTTCTCCAGGTAGACACACACCTTTATATCTCAGCACTTGGGAGGCAGAAGCAGGCGGCAGGAGGATTTCTGTGGGTTTGAGGCCAGCCTGGTCTACATCCAGGACTACATAGAAAAACCCTGTCTCAATGAACAAACGAAACCATTGCACGCCACCACCACTCCCCAGTTACAATCGCCAATGTCCCTTATTTGATTCTAACCCTCCCCCTTCTAAGACAGTTTTCTTTCCTTTTTTAAAAAACTAATCATTACTTTTTATTTTTATCTGCGTGCCTGTATGCATGAGGGTATTGGATTACCTACAACTGCCATGTGGTTGCTGGGGATTGAATCTGGGTCCTCTGGGAGAGCCTTCCATGCTCTTAACGTCTGTGCCCTCTCTCTAGCCCTCTAAGACAGTTTTCTTACCTGTTAGTCTCCTGCCCTGTCTCTGTGCTAGCATGTCAGCTCCCATAGGCCACGGATCTTTTGCTAGTACCTTGCTCCACCTCCACTCCCTAAAACAATGCCCAGTACATGGTGAATGCTAGGCAGATGGGCCAAGTACACTGAATTGAGTGATAATAAATGAGGCACAGAATATCCAGATGCATTTGGGGAGTTTATGAGAATACTGAGATCAACAAAACTAGTTCCTTGGGTCAAAGAGAGTCTCAAGGTCATGAGGGGTGGAGGTGGCCCTCCAGCAGTCACACACAGTTCCTGTGTATGGGACTCTTCTGGCATGCTGGTGGTCAGTGGATCTAGACTGGAGGCTGGGAGCAGATGAGGTAGGTTACAGGAAGGGAACAGAGGCCCAGGAAGTGAGGTTCAGCGAAGTGCGAGGCCTGTTCTGGGTGGAAGAAAGGTGTCCAGGCAGGCAAACTATCCTTTTGAGCTGTAGTGGAAACGAAGCTGCAATGTACTGGCGGGCCAAGGAAGTGTGCTTTTGGGAAGGAAGGTATAGTGTATAGTGGATGGCCCATCCAGTAGCTTGGTGTTCTATTAGGAGTCTAGTAAAAACGGTGCCCATATCCAGAGGTCCGGGTGGCACACACTTATAATCCCAGCTGCTCTTGAGTTTGAGGCCTGGCCTAAGTGAGCAAGGGTGGTGAGTTTGGCGTGGTGGAATACGCCAGTGAAGGGCTGGGGGAGTGGCTAAATGGTAGATGTTTACCCAGAATCCACTAGCAAGGGGCTAGGATAGGCACGGCTGTTGCCTAGAGACTGTATCGTGGCTCAGCTGTAGATGGCGCTGTAAGAGACAGTGTCGTCACATCCTTAAGAATAAATACTACGATGACCCCCATTTTAAGAGCAGATACTTGGGCTCTTAGGTGAGCTCACTTGTCCACACAACCAGTCAGTGGCAGAGCAAAGGTTTGAGCCCTGATCTCCTGGCTGCAGAGCACTTGTTCTGCATAGAAGGGAGGTCTATGTAAGGGTATCTTTCTTTGGTTGGGGAACTCCCCTGCACTGAGGTCTCACCAATCTCCCTCAGTCCCATGTGGACAGCGACTCCTCCTCCAGTCACAGCCGCCAGGAGACTCCTCCCACAGCTCCCATTGCCACCGTGGAGTCAGCAGCTGCCTTCCCACCGGCCACGCCCCCACAAAGGCGCCGCTCCTCCGCTCAGGTACGACCTCCTCTGCCCTCCCACCCCTCAGCAGTAAACCTGAATAGATTTGGACAGCTCCCTGAGCTGTCTGTGATAAGGCACACAGATTCCGGGAGATGGCCAGCCTGACTGAGCTGAAGGTGGTAGTGGAATAGAAAGGGCCTGGGTTTGGGGCAATAGAGTGCTTGCCTAGCAAGTGGGAAGGTGCTGGAGGCGCTGGGTCAGGAACAAAGACTCCCGGACTCCCGAGAGCTGGTAGGGATTTCCAAGTGTCTCTAGCTCTCTGGGAGATTTGAGGGCTGCCTAGTTTTTGCAGGAACTTGGGGATGGCATGGACAGGTTTTCTAGTATGTTAAAAGACGCTGGTACTATGGGAGGACTGTTTACTTGAGCCGGGCGTGGCGGCACACGCCTTTAATCCCAGCACTTGGGAGGCAGAGACAGACGGATTTCTGAGTTCGAGGCCAGCCTGGTCTACAAAGTGAGTTCCAGGATAGCCAGGGCTACACAGAGAAACCCTGTCTCGAAAAGACTGTTTACTTTATCCTGAAGGAGGGACTTAGGGTTGAGTGTGACCCATCTGGAAAATCTTAAGCCACAAGGTCCTTAAAGTGTGTGTTTGCTGCCTACCTTGTTCTGTCTCTGCGGGCATGAGGAACCCCCAGGTCAAGGGAACACAGTCCCTTCTGACTGATGCCTTCTGTTTGCATTCTGGGATTTTGGGTCTTCCGAACCTGGGTAGCTTATGGGTATTGAGTAAGTTGCAAATGTCCTTAACCAGACCTCCTTGTCCCTTGGCTCTGCAGAGCTACCCTCCGCTTCTACCGTTCACTGGGATTCCTGAACCTTCAGAGTCTTTAGCTGGGGCAGGGAGCCAGGGCTGGGGCAGCCGCGGCTATGAGGACTACCGGCGACCTGGACCACCACCTCCACCTCTTGCCCTGTCTACCTGCGTTGTGCGCTTTGCCAAGACTGGTGCGTTGAGGGGTGCAGCCCTGGGTCCTCCAGTGTCACTCCCTGCCCCTCTCACAGAGGCTGCACCCCCAGCACCCCCTGCTCGTCCACCTCCGGGCCCAGGCCCCACCCCTGCTCCAGCCAAAGCCTCCCCAGAGGCCGAGGAGGCTGCGCGCTGTGTGCACTGCCGAGCACTCTTCCGCCGCCGGGCAGATGGGCGTGGTGGTCGCTGCGCAGAGGCCCCAGACCCAGGTCGCCTGCTAGTGCGCAGGCTCAGCTGCCTGTGGTGTGCCGAGAGCTTGCTGTACCACTGCCTGTCAGACGCCGAGGGTGACTTCTCGGACCCATGTGCTTGTGAGCCAGGCCACCCGCGCCCTGCTGCGCGCTGGGCTGCCCTGGCTGCTCTGTCTCTGGCAGTGCCCTGTCTCTGTTGTTATGCGCCCCTTCGCGCCTGTCACTGGGTTGCAGCGCGTTGTGGCTGTGCGGGCTGTGGGGGTCGCCACGAGGAGGCTGCACGGTGAGGATTGTTGGGCTGGTTTGGAAATCGGTCTGAAGACCCAAAAATTGAAGGTCCAGGACCCTGAACAGCATACGAACCTAAAACCCAAACTTAGGTATATCTGGAACATGAATGGATTTGAGAGATCCCAGATCTGGTACCTGGAACCCAAACTGAGGACTGAGATCCCTAGACCCGGCTTCATCAGGGTGTCTGTCCACCCGAAGTCCTGAATTCTGGATTCTCCATACCGTTTCCCATTGAGAAGACTTAGGGTATTTTCAAACATTGCATCTCAAGGGGCCCAGGAGCTCACATCCCTGAGACTCAGGGATCTTGGACCCTGACTCTGTCTAAATGCCCAACCCAGACTTCAGGTCATACTTGACATTGTAAACACTCATATTACAGCCCCCAAACTAGTCAAGAGTTACTAAAACTTGACCCTATATCAAATGACTTAGACCTTGAGAACAGAGGACCCAGAATCACCAGAAAATGGTCCCTGAATTTTCACCTGAGACCTGGTATCTGCACATTTAGATGCTCTTATAGCCTCAGGATGGTTTGGAATCACCAGATGCTGGCCTGAACTCTCCACTCCTGAGAGTCCACAGACATTGCCATTAGTTCATGTGCAAGTGACCCGCAAATTCCCTAGCACCCCAGATTTAAAATGTATTAGCTCCTTAGATATTCTCACACATGAGGTATTTTCTGACCAAAATTACTTGGGAGATCCTTTTCAGAGCTCAGCAAGGTCTGGATATCAGATTCCAAGATGCTGGGGGTGGGGGGGCGGGGGGGGAGCGGAGGCAGGGACCAAACACCTACTCCTCAAGCCAGCCGTGAGAATTTGGGTCTTAGATGCCTGGTACCCTTAAATGTCTGGCTGAAGGGCCACCTCTACTTTGAGCCCAACACACTGGTTTGTAGAGATTAGCAAACCTTCCAGTTTCCCTTAGGCCTGAATTTTAAAATATTCTGGAAACATCAGCTTTCTTCTGTCTATACTCCCCTTCTATCACGTTGGGTGGGAGCCTGGAACTTAGAAGATGTGGTGGTCATGGTAACCCTAGACTCTCAGCCCTAGAGTAAATCCAAAGTGCTTTATGAGCCCTGGATCTAAGACCCCAAGATGTCACTGGGCCCCGGGTGTGGGAGTCAAGCTCCCACAATCTTGGGATTGGTTTTGGCCTGACACCCTGATTCCCTTCAGACCAGAGACATTCAGCAACAAGATGCCCCAGTATTTCAGCACCTTTAAGCCCCAGGTGTTCTTGAGTCCAAAGTACTTCCAGACTAATGAAGCCCCTATTTCCTCACTACCTGATTTGCCCGTCTCCCATGTCCTGCTATCCAGAGGCCCATAAAACTGGAATGCCCAGACTCCCATTCCTCGCCCCCTTTATCCTAGAGCAGGGTACTTAAGCCCGTGTAGACCCAGATCCCTGGAATCTGGGACCACCTAGCGGTTTCCCTTTCCCCTCTCTAGGGCCTGGCTTTGCCACAGAAGGTTGTACACACAGCTCAGCAGAGGCAGGCAGCTGCGGGGATCAAGCAGAGACAGCAGAAGAAGGCCTGCCCTTTGCACACCTGTACTTCCGGAGCCAGTAATTGCTCCCCAGAAGCCCCACCCCAACCCTGCAGATTTCCCACACTATAACCCCTAGTACATTCAGGTCCCTCCCCTGTGAACCTCTTCCATCTCAGTTGGGAATTGCTCTGAAAAGCTCAGTATTGTTCTGTAGTGCTTTCCCCTGGAGAAGAGAGGTGCCACAGCCTCTTTCCCTAAGTAGAGACACTAGGATCAGGTGTCCTGGATAGGAGAACTAAGGTTTCAGAGCCAACGTCTTGATGGTTCATGGGCTTAGGACCTACATCTGGCCCTAAGTACCTGGGAATGTACACTTGAATCATTCAATACCCAGACTTGGGTGGCCTTGTGGGGATTCAAGGGACGAATATTTGTGTCACTTCCTTTAAATTATTAACTATTTATTGTATCCGGAACCTGTGATTCAGCTCCCCCAAGCAGATCCTGGGATGGGTGAGAGAACATGGGGAGAGGGGGTGTCCCTCCCATCCCCATTCTGCCCAGCTCTCATCAATGTCAGACCCACCAGAGCTGAGGGCGGAGGGACTGGGGTCTGGGACAGCCTGGGTCCCCATCCTCTCTTTGTGCCTCAGTCTCCCCCCTTCCATGGTAAGCGGGGGAAGCTCCATTCTTAACCTACCTCGTTTTGGGAAGGGGTGGGGAGGGGGACCAGAGTGCTGTATGGTGCTGTGAGATCTTTGGATTAAGCAGTGGGGACTTGGGGAAGGTTCCCTAGTCCCCCATCTCCAGTACCCCCCTCTCCCAGGTCCCCCAGCCCTGTTCCTTGTCGATACCCACCTCTGATCCATGATTACCTTTCATTGCCCCCATATCTGGGGTGCATGGAGGACTGAACCCTGGGAGCCAGGAAGACCTCAGATCCTAGAGCTCCCGAGCCCAATATTCCAGCTGCTTGTCCCCCAGACTTTGGGGGAGGTACGCCAACATTTATCTTCCTGATCTTGATTCCAAGCCAGTCTGTGACCTTGTTAGTGTCAGAGCAGGCTGTTGTGGAGTGAGGATGGGGGCCAAAAACCTGGTCTTGTCATTGGGGGAGGGAGGGGACTTGAGATCTGCTCCAAGAAATGTCTGCGACTGTGTCTCAGCCTGGTCTTTATTCGTGTTGGTGCGCCCTGTCCCCTTGTTTACCCGAAGGGCTTGGCTTTACTCCTCGTCCCCCTACATTCTTCAGTCCCTGAGCTAGTCGTCTGGCTGGTTTATATGTTCAGTCAAGTACATTAAGCCCCTAATGTGTCAAGCCCCATTGTGACTGGCAGTGACACAGTGAACACGGGGGAGGGGGGGCTGTCATCTGTGGGTGTGTGCAGGGGCCAAGCAGCACCAGCCATTAAGGCAGGAATTGGGCTGCTAAGTTGGGAATGGATTTAAGCAAGGTGGATCCTGGGAGGGGAGGGTGGAGTGGCTTTGAGTGACACTTTGCTACCCCAATGAGTGAGATGGGATCACAGGAAGGCTCCCAAGTATTGATTTACATGTTCAAAGGCTATAGCTGTGTGAGGGAGACTCCTGGGATCCCTGTGGTGGGGCAGGCAGTGTCTGTGAGATGGAAGAAGGAGGTTAATAGGTGTTTGGAAAGGCTCCATATATTGAAAAGAAATGTGTTTGCTTGCCCATAGGTATGTGTGTGTGTATACCACCTGGTTCCTTGGTATCAGGTCCCCTAGAACTGAGCCATGTGGTTGCTGGGATCCGAACCCAGATGCTCCGTAAGGACTCTCTTGCTTAGCTCTCTCTCCAACCAGAGCTCCTAGATTTACACAAGGGGTTGGAAAGAAGGTTGAGAATGTTGCTCAGTGGTGGAACACATGCTTAGCATGGGCAAGAGCTTGGGGTAAGGCCCAACACCAAAGAAGGAGTAAAGGTTATAAGCCCAAGGGTTCTTTTGTTTTTGTTTTTTAATCAATTATATGTGGTTCCGAGCATGCGAGCTGGAGTTTCAGGTGCTTGTAGGCACCACATGGGAACTTGTGGTGATCTTCCTACGAGAACACAGGTCTAAGTCACCACATCTGGCTTTGAAACATTATTTTGCATTTGTTGTACATGTGTGTTTGCAGGAATGCCCAAAGAGGCCAAAAGAGCATGGTGGATCCTCGGGTGCTTATGAACCTCCAGAAGTCAGTGCTGGGAACCAGCTTTTGAGAGAGCAGCTAGTCCAGTTCCCCTACTTGTTAGATTTTTGTTTGTTTTTTGGACAGGGTTTCTCTGTGTAGCCCTGGCTGTCCTGGAACTCTGTAGACCAGGCTGGCCTCGAACTCAGAGATCTGCCTGCCTCTGCCTCCCAAGTGCTGGGATTAAAGGCCTGCACCACCACCATCTGGCTTTACTTGTAATTAACTGAGGATGCACCTTAGCATATGGACCATAATCCTCACAGACACTTTTAAGAATGGGTACTTGAAAGATTGGGTGTGACACAACCTGTAGTCCCAGATCTTGGGGGGCTAAGATAGGAGGGTCTTAGTAAGACCAAATTCCATTTAATATATTAATGGCTGGAGAGACGGCTCAGTGGTTAGGAGCACTTGTTCTTGCAGAAGGCTTGGGTTTGGTTCCCAGCACCCACACAATACTCTGCAACCATCTGGAAGTCCAGTTGCAGGGGATTGTAAGCCTTCCTCTGACAAGGCACACACACAGCATTCATGCACATACAATAAAAATATATGCCCTTGGACTCCAATCGCATGGATGGAAAACCAGTTTGGCAGGAACATTAGCTGGCAAATGGAGTTAACCCCAGTCCCATCGGCTTGCCTCTCCCTTACGATGGACTTTCTCAATGGCATCTGCTTTTTCTTTCGAAGGCCTACAGAGGCAGAGAGGATGGCTAACACTGGAGCCCACTGTGAGGTGGAAGGAGGGTCTGGCTGTGGTGGGAGAGTGGATGTGAAGGTGTGCCGATATTCTAATCCTAAAGTGGAAGAAAAACAAGTCGGATGGGACTTTTGGTCTGGGGTGTATTAAGAACAAAGGGCAGCTGGGCGTGTCACACGTCTGTCAACCAGCAAACAGAAGGAGGAAGCAGGACTAAGAAGCCAGCCTGAGCTACATATATGTATATATGGAGACCCTGCCTCCAAAAGAAATTTCAATGTAAAAACAGTGGGAAAGTTAAGTTGCTTTTTGCTTTTTTAATATTTTATTTTTTTGAGTGTTAGACAGTAGGGACACTCAAGCCTCCTGCGACCTCGGAGATCCAAACCTCAAGCTGTAAAATTTACACTGGACAAATTACCAGAAGGGTGCGCGTGGCGCGCGACCAAGCCAATAGGAGCGCCGAAGCGCCTTCGCACGAGAATATGATTGGATAGCGGCGGGAGCGGAGGAGGCGGAGAGAGGAGGGGCGGAGCCTTTCCCAGGCGGAAGGCGGCGCGCGCACCGGGTCCGCAGACGGAGTTGCCATGGATGGGACCCTGGTAGCCGGTGACCTTCTGACACTGGGGTAAAGGATTCGGTGGTGTGGCCTGGGGGTACGGGAAGGGCGCACTCGCCTGGGGACGCGGACGCAGAGGGACTCGCACTGACGCGTGCCCCGCCGCAGGTACGATGCCCTCCCGGAGGGGGCGTCTCGGGGCCCCGCGTGTGCAGACTTCAGGGCGCTGTGCGCGCGGCTGGCGGCCGAGCTGATGGCTCTGGGAGCTCTGGAGCGGCGAGAGGAGGGCACCGCAGTGCTGGGCGCCGGCCACGGTGCGTGAGGAGCTGGGTGGCCGGCGGGTAGAGCCGCGGAACCCGCTGCTCCCTGATGGCTTCTTCGTCCCTCAGGCCCGGACACAGAGGAAGAGTTCCTGCGGCAGTTGGCCGGCTTGCTGCGGGCGTTGCACTGCCCGGATCGCGCGCTCTGCGGAGGAGACTGCGCCACCGTGCTGCGGGAGCCCGGCGGCGGCCTGCGCCTGCTGCGTGAGCCAGCTTGGAAGGCCCCGGGAGGGGCGGGGGGCGGGGCCTCTGACGGGGGCGGGCTCTGACTCAGACTGGGCTCCTGTGGGCGTGGCCAAAGCTTTGCGGTGAGCGTGAAGGCCTCTGGTAGATAGGCGCGGGTTAAGGCTTGGCTAGAATTTTGACATGACAGAGGCCTCTGAAAACTTTAATGCGTTGAGTTAAATGCCAGTCGGGTGGTTCTGAAGCGGACCCACATTCCCCAGTGTCGGTGGGTGAGGCTTACTCTGGGGGAGGGGCCAAGGTTCTGGTTGGGCAGGGATCTACTCCTATTTTTAGGGTTCCTTTGCTCTGAGCTCCAGGCTGCCCGCCTCTTGCATCTAAGGCTCCAGCAGGATCCTAGCCCTGTGCCATCCTTTGGAGAAGAGACAAAGAAGGGAAATGGCGTGGTTCAGGAACTGATGCTAACTCTTCAAGCCCTGGGGCTCCCCAGACCCCTGCGTGGAACCTTGGCTAGCCAGCTACTTCGGGAGTTTCATGACAAGGTAGAGAGAGACTCCTCTTGAGGTACCTCACTTGTGGAAAGGATCCTGTTTTCAAAACCAGCTCTAAAAAGGATGACCCAACGACAGGGACCATTCGTTCTTTGCTTTTTGCTGTGATAGAACATTGATCAGAGCCAGCTTGGGGGAGGAAACCGGTTCCCCCAGCTTGGGGGAGGAAACCCTTCACAAGTTACAGCCCATCGTTGACGGAAATGAAGGCAGGAACTCAAGCCTCAAGCCAGCCATGAAGGAAGACCGTTTACTAGCGTATGCCTCCCGGCTTGTTCAGCTACCAGAGTGGGCTGGGCACTCCCATATCCAATAGCAGTTGTCAAGTTGGCAAAAGTCATTAACGCTTCTGAGACCCAGGTTCACAGGGCTGAGGGAAACTAGAGCCCCCGAGAAGGTCCGTCCTGTTTGTGTCTCATTCCAATGATTCTCCCACCAGATCTCTGAGCTGCTGCCGTCCCTGCCCCCGGAGTCCATGAAGCCCCTCCTTAACTCGAAACTGGATGCGTCCCAATGGGTGAGGACGTGTGCAGGCGGCTGTGAACAGTATCCACCCAGGGACGGGACCCTGCGTGTGACCGAGACCTTTCCTTGCAGGAAGTCCTGGAGTCCCTGTCCCAGAGCCTGACAGAACAGTACTGCTGCCGCCGCTGCCTCCTCCTGAAGCGCTTAGACCTCACAACATCTGCTTTCCACTGGGGTGACCGAGCAGAGGTGTGGGGACCACAGCAAGAATAAGCAGGCCCGCCAGAGCAGCTCAGCTCCAGGGGAGGGGGTCAGGGGTGAAGAATAGAGACGCTTGGGGATCCTAGAGCCCAGGCCACTTTAGAGTCTTAAGATTTCATTCTTTCATTCTATGTGTGTGCACATCATGTGTGTGCAGTATCCACAGAGGCCAGAAGGGGGTGTTTGATCCCTCGAAACTGGAGCTATGTAGAAGGTTGTGAGCCACCACCTGGGTATGGGGAACTGAACCAGGTCTTCTATAAGAGCACTAAGTTCCCTTAATGTCAAGCCATCTCTCCAGACCACACTTTAGAATCTTACAGGGTTCAAGACTTCTAGACTCCCCGGGCCTCGAGGGCATTCCAGAAAGCCCAGCACTCGGCTGGGAGTGTCCCCAGAACTATTTACCGTATGTAACAAAGTAGACAGTAAGGCTATTTTTTACTGGTTTTGTGTAGCCTGGCAAAATACCTGACAAAAAAATACCAGAAACCCAGAACTTTTTCAGGAAAGACAAGTTCCTTTTGGCTTATGGTTTTGGAGGCCGAGACATGCAGGCTTGGACAGATGCTGGCCAGTGTCCCATCCCATGTCAGCATAACATAACAGGACTTGCAGGAATCCCTCCAACGGTGGTACCCCGTGATTGTCAGCCAGGCTCTAGCTCTCACACGGTCAACCACTTCTAAGATTTCTGTTTCTGCTTCAACTTGCGAGGTAGCCAAGGCTGATCTTGACAGCCTCTCCTGGTCCTCCCTCTTCCCTAGCGCTGAGACAACAGTGTTACACGCATCCAGCTCCCCCTCCAAAGCACACAGAGGCCCTGAGTAGGGATGAGCTCTTGGGCATCTTCTCCGTGTATGCCCTTCCCCTGCTCTAGGCCCACGGAGAGGTCATGAAGGCGGTGCTGTTCCCAATCCGAGGGCTTCTGACTCCAGAATCTGATGTCTCTACCGCACATGTTCTGGCTGCCCGAGCTGACCTTTCCCGCCTGGTCCCAGCTACCAGTGTGGCTGCCCGACGAGGGACCAGTTGTGCAATCAACAAGGTGGGCACACCTGGGGTGGGGGGAGTCTGGGCATCCTTGGCCTTTAGGTGGTTCCTGGTCTCTGGACTCAACTGAATCCACACTACCCACTCTGCGTGTCAGCTAGAAAGGTTTTTTTTCTGAGACAGGGTTTCTCTGTGTAGCTTTTACTGTCCTGGAACTCTGTAGACCAGGGTGGCCTCTAACTCAGAGATCCTCCTGCCTCTGTCTCCTGAGTGCCATGATTAAAAGTATGTACCACCGTCACGCCTTTTTTTTTCCCCCTTTGAGATATAGAATCCCAGGTATCCCAGGCTAACCTCCCAACTCATTATGTAGCCAAAGGCTGGGTGGAGACTCTTCCTCCATTTCTCAAGTGGTAGGATGTTGGGGGACACCAGCACCCCCAGCTCTCTTTACCTCCTACTGAAACTCAAGTCTTATCAACTCTTAGGTGCTTATGGGTGATGTGCCCGACCGTGGGGGGCGCCCCAGTGAGCTGGAGGCTCCCATGCCCACCTGGAAGAGCCGGCGAGAAGATGGAGGCTGGGGGAAGGCTGGCCAACAGCGCTGGGGCCGCAGGAAGAAGAAGAAGAAGTAAAGGGCCTTTGAGGGACGGCTGCAGATCGTGCCAGGCACTGACGCCGCTGGCTGTCCTTCAGAAGGCACTGAGGGCTAACCTCAGCAACGTTCCTTCCCTGCTCTAGAGGCCCTAAATGCCCTACCCCCAGCCACCACGCAACACTGTGAACTGTGTTGTCTGAAAAATAAATTTAATTCTTTTGATGGTTATAGGATCTTGTTTCTGTAGGGACCAGGTCAGGGGTGTATGGGTTTGTGGGAAAAGACACATTGAAGCATCAGACTTTATAGGTGTTCCCTGGTACCAACCCTGCCAGGTAGTCTATCTGGGCACAGCTGGATAATAGAGATAAACATCTCTGCCTTTGGGGAGTGTTTCCTGGCAAGGAGGGGCAGACATTTAACAAGATAAATAAGTGAATGTCTCGCTTGTTAGAGGACCAAGGTACCACAGAGGGAAATAAAGCAGAAGGGAGTGGGGTTCAGAACTTGTCTGTGTGTCAAGTCTTGCAGTCAGGAGCCCCACCCCCACCAGCCCCGCCCAGGGGGACGTCACTGGAACAAAGTTCTAGAGCAGGTGAGTCATACAGACCTCTGGCAAGGAGCATTGCAGGTAAAGGGAGGGAACCGGCAGTGCATAGGCCCTGGGGTAGGAATATTTGGGGCATGTTCTAGGAACCCAGAGGCCAGTGTAGGTGGAAGAGGATGAGGAAAGGTGAGCTGTGGGAAGGGAAGACAGGTGGTGAGGAGCGATCTTGCAGAGCTCTGTAAACCACAGGACTGGGTTTTACCTTGAGCAAGCAAAGGAAGATGGTTTTCACACACACACACTGCCCACCCCAGCCCCTTTCCTGGCACTGGTTAGAACCCTGTGCCCTCCACCCTCACAGCCTCCCAACCCCATGCCAACAGTCCATGTGGTCCGCTGGGTCAAAGCTCCAGTTTTAGAACAGGTGTCTTGCCTCCTTCACCTGGGCTTGAAGGTCAGCCTACTGAGCACGAGGCTTCCTCTCTGGGAAGTGGGGAGCTGGGGAGCGATACAGCTGGAGCCCAAGTGCGTCCAGCACAGCTGCAGATGCTGAGTGAGGGGAAGGGGCTTGACTGGCAGTCAGTGTCTTTTTAGGGGAAAAGATGGTGGGTGCTTTGTCAGAGGCAGAGTGGGGGTGGAGGAGGCGTTGGCTAGGGGAGTGAGGGACAAGACTCCAGATGCTGTTCAGACGCTGGGCTTCGAGGAAGCTTTGGACGGTAAAACTGGTGCTGGGCAAGGCACCTAGGAGGGGGAGAAATACAGTGAGAAGTACGGCATTCCTCCAAGCAGGGCCAAGGTCTCACTCGGACGGGGGCTAAGTAAATGAACCAGTCCTCCCAGACGGCACCTCTGCCTGTTAGGAGTAAATGGTTCCAATAACATTTACTGTAGCCCCTGACCTTATTTGACCTTATTTTTTGGGGTGGGGGCGCCACGTTTCAAGTGGATGCTGCCTACCCCGACCCTGGAGGATGTGTGGGTAGGTGTGGGTAGGCGAGTGCCCTTGGCCTTATTCTTGCTTTACCCTGTTGTTGTTATTGTTTATTTGTTTGACACTGTGACAATCTGACCAGGACCCTCACCATGGAGGCTAGCCTAGAAATTGTGCCAGGATTATAGGTTTGAGCCACCATGCCTAGTTCTGTTTTTTTTCTTCAAGAATCTTTTTTTCTGTGCTAGTAGTTATCCACCTTTTCCCCCTGAGTATGTTAAAACTGCTATTATTCTCTGTCCACAACAAAAACTAGTCAGTATCCGCTGGGCAGGACGGCTCCTGCTACAATCTCAACACTTCGGAAGCCTAGGCAAGAGGACTGAGAGCCTGAGGCCAGCCTGGGTGACAAAGTGAGTTGGGTAGCTTTTGCCAACCAGACACAAACTAGAGTCACTTGGGAAGAGAGAACTCCTCTCTGCTGAGGAATTGCCTCCATCAGATTGACCTGTGGGCATGACCACGAGGCATTCTCTTGATTAATGATAATGTAGGAGAGCCCACCTCTGGACAAGGGCAAGTAGTACCAAACTGTACAAGAAAGGAAGCCGAGGAAGCCATGGAGAGCAAGCAAGCAAGCAAGCAAGCAAGCAAGCAAGCAAGCAAGCAAGCAAAGCAAGCAGGGCTTCTCCATGTTCTCAGCTTTGGTTCCTGCCTGACTTCCTTTTAAAAAAAAAGGGGGGGGCAATGGCATAGAAGTGCAAGTCAAACCCCTTCTCCCCTGAGCGGATTTTGGTCAGCATTTCATCCAGTAACAGAAAGCACGCCTGAATAGACAGTGTCTATACCCTCCCATCCTGGTGACTGAAGGTTTTTATAGGACTTCACTTTTCTGTGACTCCCACATCTGTCTGGCTCGCCCAGACAAATGGCCTGTCAGATCCAGCTAGGGGCTCCTTACCATCTGTGGCTCCCAGGAAGAGTGTGAGGACTCCGTCTGGGTCCAAGCATGGCGAAGGTGGCAACCAGACTCCGGATCCGGGGAGAGTGTATAGGAGAGACTTTCCTCTGAGCCTGTTGGTGATGTGATGGGTGGAAGAGCTATGGCTCTGACCGGCAGGAAGGACCCCATGACCTTAGGCGTGAGCCCCAGCCTCTGTGCCCTTCTCTCGGCATTACTGTGCCCTGGGTCTTACCGCAGCTGGCAGGAGGAAGTGGTGTTGCTGGCACAGGTGCACCTGGGGGGCCCGGGTCACCTTTAGTCTCTGGCCTCTTCTTACACTCCACTCTCACTTGATCCCTGCAGTGTCTGTGACAACACAGCCCACAGTCTGGGGGGAAGGAGCTGTTAAAATAGCACCTTACTCTTCCAGCCCGAAGGTGGAAGAGTCCCCCCCTCTGGAAGGCACCTCACTTACCCCTACAGCGATAGCCTTGCTTGGTGACCCCCCAGAGCTGGGGAAAGGAAGGAGAGTCAGTTAGCTGGACTGAAGGAAGAAGCGTGGGAGGAAGCACAGGAGGGGAAGGATGGAAGCCAACAGGTTTTGAATTGTCTTAAGATTTCGACAATTAACCAAACTGTTAGGAACATGGGGATTATCTCAAACACAGGGATACGCAGAATAGTAGAACCGGGTAAACTGAGTTTATAAATGTACTGTCTATGGGTGGGGCTGTTTGTACACAAACAGTTCATGGTGTCTCTCTAGGCCCTAGAACTGCCTGACTCAAAGGCTGTGTCAAATGAGTAAAGAAACAATAAGATCTATGAATTCGTCTTGATTTGATTGAGATCTGCCCATGATCAAGAATCTGAAGCCAGGTGTGGAGACACATGCCTGTAATCCCAAGAGGCTGAGGCAAGCCTGGGCTACACAATCGAGTGTGTGTGTGTAGGGTGTGTGTGTGTCTGTCTGAGAATTGAGCCCAGGGCCTTGTGTATGGCAGACAAGCACCTTCAACCACTGTCCTATATTCCCTGCCCCCCAAAATCAATTTGAAGCCAGCCTGGGCTATGCGGTCCTGTCTCAACAGGCCACAATTTGAGGAGGGAAGACCAACAAAAATAAAGATGTCTTTAACTTGGAAATAAGCGTTGGGTGGTTCTGGGAATAACAATCAGAGACCGATTCTTTTGAGACTAAGTTTCACTAAATATTCTTTCATGTAGACCAGGCTAACCTCAAACCCACAGAGATATCTGCCTGTCCCTGCCTCTTAGATGCTGGCATTAAAGGTGTGCACAGGCTGACGTTTGAATTTGTTTTACTTTTTGCTGTTTTTTTGAAAAATAACTTGAGTAAGATGTTTTGTTTTTGTTTTTTTCGAGACAGGGTTTCTCTGTGCAACCCTGGCTGTCCTGGAACTCCCTCTGTAGACCAGGCTGGCCTTGAACTCAGAAATCCGCCTGCCTCTGCCTCCCGAGTGCTAGGATTAAAAGCGTGCCCCACCATGTCCGGCAGAGTAAGATGTTTTAAAGTTGTTTTTTTTTTTTTCTTACTACTTGGCGTTTCTGTGTGTGTCTGTGTGTGCACACGTATACACGCCATAGGGCACACTGACGTCAGAGAACAACTTCAGGAAGCCTTCCCCCTGGAGACAGAACCCGGGCTTCTGGGCTGAGCAGCGAGTGGCTCTACCTCCCTGGCCTGCTTTAAAAACAGGCATCGACTCTGTATGCAGCCAGGGCTGATCTAGAGCTCACTTACATAGCTCAGCCTAGCTTCCAACTCACAGAACTCCCCTGCATCAGTTACAAGGTGCTAGAGTTACAGGCATGGGCCATGAGGCCCAGCAGTCATTTTTTTAAATGTATTTATTTTGTTATAGGTATACGCATGCATGCCACGTGTCTGTGCGTGCCACACATGCACACAGGTACCCTCAGAGGCAGAAAGACGGCACCAGAAGCCCTGGAACTAGAATCACGACGGTGGGAACTAAGCCCAGCCCTTCAGCAAGAGCAGCCATGGGATGTTGCCTCCCTAGTCTTCTCTCCAGCTCTATCAGTGCCTTTTTGTTTACATTTTCCAAAACAGGGTTTCTATGGCTGTCCTGGAACTCACTCTGTAGACCAGGCTGGCTTCGACCTCAGAGATCCGCCTGCCTCTGCCTCCCACATGCTGGGATTAAAGGCATGCGCCACCACCACACCCAGCTATGTTAATGTTTTTCAAAGGACAGTGTGTCCTATAGCTCCTATATAGGATTTTCAGTGTTTGGTGTTTATATGAATTCTGTGGAGTATCTGAGCCTGGGGCATTTCTGAAGTTGTTCCCCCCCCCCCCGTCCACCACCAAAACCCTGCCCCAACACTGGCCCAAGTTAGGGCGTGAGGAGCTGAGACAATCCAGGGGAGATGGGACCCAAGGGTGCTAACAGGGCCAGTGCTCACGAAGCCGCTGCAGCTGTGACAGAAGGTGGGCTTGCGGAAGGTGACCTCCTGGAAGGCGTGCAGGAAGGCCAGGCCCAGCTTGGAGCAGATGGCACTGGCATGGAGCAGGTACTTGGTCAGCTCCTCTCTGCTGAAGGAGCCACTCCTACGGGGCAAAGGCCACACCTCAGCATGGCTGGCTGCTCACGGCATGTCCAGGATCCTTGGTTTTGGAAGACTCAGAAGTCAAGACCTCTTACCCGTGGCGGGGAGGTGGATGAAGCCCATGGCAGGCGAATGGGAAGTTGCCTGACAGCCGCTCAAAGTCCTCCAGCGAGATGGAACCACGGCCTTCTGGGTCGTAGTTCTTGAACACGGACTTCAGAGGGATGCAGAGTAGGGTGAGGACAATGCACCCAGGTGTGGCCCCGTGGGCTCAGCTCCTCTCCCACCTGCCACCCAGCATCCCTCCACGAGGCTGCAGTTGGAAGTGCCCCCTTACCTCCACCAGCTGTTCCACATGCTGACCCAGAGTCACGCTGTCTGGCTTTGGTGTCACACCCTGGGCCCACTCTACCACCACAGGTGCTTTGAAGGGGGACGGTGGCTAGAGGACACAGAGAGGGACATGGTCATTCAAAGCACAGACTTGCGTAGGGGCCAGAGGTCAAGGGTCAAGGCTCACCAGACTCTTGGGACAGCGTGGTTCCCGGGCATAAGAAAGCTCGTAGATCTCATCTTCCGTGTAGAAGAGGTCCAGGGAAAGCTGGGGGTGGTCAGGGCAGTAAAGCTCCACTTTAGGTCACTCCCTGCCTAAACCCTCCGCCCATCGTCCTCTCCATCGTCCTCTCAGCCCTCTCCAGAGACTTCTGGATCTGTCTGGCCACACCAGTTGCCTTCCTTCCCGATTCCTCCACAAGCCAGAGGTGCCTCACTACCACTGAGGTTTTCCTTCTAAATATGTGTGTCTCCGTGTGTGTGTACCACACATGAGCAGGTGCCTACACAGACCAGGGAAGGCACGGGATCCCCTGGAGCTGGACTGACGGTAAGTTGTGAGCTACCCACCTGCATGCTGGGAATGGAAATGAGATTCTCAGAGCAGTAAGGACCCCTAACCACTGAGTCACCTCTCATCATCCATTCCCCAGCAGGACTTTTGGAGACACGTTTACCACATAGCCCAGGCTGGCCTGGAATTCATGATCTTCTCCTTGCCTCCTGAGTATTTAGAATTTAACAATGAGCGCCATAGTTTCATTTGCACTGGGCCCTGACAATTAGGCCCGGCCTTGTCTCAGTGTTTGTGAACTCAACTCTTCAAGTGTACACTACACAACCTTCAGAGTTTCTGTCTCAGCTTTCCTGACCCACAGAATGAGCACCATAAAGGTACTCCTGTGATGGGGTTATGACGAAGTCAAAGTGACCAGGGTTCTTTTGCATGCTTCTACGGATCAAACCCAGGGTCTCAAACATGCTCTGCTACCCCCTGGGCATGGTAAACATGCCTGAATCAAAGTGTATGGTAGACGAAGAAAGGAGGACTGTCACAAGTGTAGGGCTAGCCTGGTCTATACTGTTCTAGGCCAACCAGGGCTATATTGTAAGACTCTGTGTCAACAAAACAAAAAGCAAACAAACCAAAAGTGCTCTGCCATGAAACTGTATCCTTATCTCTTGCTCCTGTGTGTGTATGTGTGTGTGTGCACATGTGAGCACATGTGTATGTAAAGGCACGTGGAATCACATGCATGTGGCTTCTGAGGTCAGTGTTGGTTGTCTTTCAATTTCTCTCTACTTTATTTATTTATTATTATTATTATATTATTATTTATTGTTTTAAGAGTCAGGATCTTACATGTAGCACTGGCTGGCCTGGAACTCACTATGTAAACCAGGCTGGCCCAGAGCTCACGATCCTCCTGTGTCAGCCTCCTGAGTGTGGGAAGCATGTGTAACACAGTAGCTTCTTATGACATTTCAGACAGGCCACGCTTTGGGAGTTTGGACTGTTGGTCCTCGGAGCTCAGGACACTGGTAGATTTTGTCTTCTTCCTCTTTCTAGAGCTGAGGATGGGACCCCAGGGTCTGTCATTTGCTAGGCAAGTGTCCTCTCGTGGCACAACACTACAGCCCATTGTTGCTGCAGGGGTACCAAAGCCTAAAGCGTACAGGGGCCTGGGGTGGATCCTTGAGTCAGGAAATAAGTGTGTCTGTCATGTTCCAGATTCTGCCTAGTCTCCTCCTTATGAGTGCTGGGATTATTAAAGATGTGAGCCAGCTCGGATGCTGCTCTGATGACGTCGTAGGACAAACAAGAGGATTGCTGCCTGGCTCGCCTGAGTTATAGTGTGAGACCTGACCTTAAGATAAATACTAGGGCAGTCAGGGCTATACAGAGAAACCCTGTCTTGAAAAACAAGAAAACAAAACAAAACAAAAAAGATAAATACTAGGGCTGGAGAGATGGCTCAGTGGTTAAGAGCACTGACTGCTCTCTTAGGTCCTGAGTTCAATTCCCAGCAACCACATGGTGGCTCACAATCCTACAGTGTGTATGTATGTATATAATTAATATATATAATGATGATACATTAAAAATGCCTCTTTAGCTTATAAAAAAATACTACAGGGATGACTCTTGGATTGGAGATATAGCTTACTGGTACTAAATCAAACCTATATCTTTTTCCTTTCTTTCTTTCTTTCTTTTTTTTTTTTTTTTTTTTTTTCTTTTTTCGAGACAGGGTTTCTCTGAATAGCCTTGGCTGTCCTGGAACTCACTTTGTTGAGTAGGCTGGCCTCAAACTCAGAAATCTGCCTGCCTCTGCCTCCTGAGTGCTGGGATTAAAGGTGTGCGCCACCACACCTGGCTCAAATCTATATCTTGCAGGAGGGGTAGATAGTGGTAGAGTCCCTGCCTAGAATTCCCCAGGCAGCTGGGGTTGTGGTTCAGAGATAAAGCTCTAGTCTAGAACCCCCCAGTGAGGGGGTGGGGGTGTGGCTCAGTGGTGGAGCCCCTGCCTAGAATCCCCCAGTGAGGGGTTGAGGGTGTGACTCAGTGATAGAGCCCCTGCCTAGAATCCCCAGTGAGGGGTTGGGGGCGTGGCTCAGTGGTGGAGCCCCTGCCTAGAATCCTCCAGTGAGGGGCTGGGGGCGTGGCTCAGTGGTGGAGCCCCTGCCTAGAATCCCCCAGTGAGGGGCTGGGGGCGTGGCTCAGTGGTGGAGCCCCTGCCTAGAATCCCCCAGTGAGGGGCTGGGGGCGTGGCTCAGTGGTGGAGTCCCTGCCTAGAATCCTCCAGTGAGGGGCTGAGGGTGTGACTCAGTGGTAGAGCCTCTGCCTAGAATCCCCCAGGGAGGAACTGGGGGCATGGTTCAGTAGTAGAGCCCCTGTCTTGAACCACCCAGTGAGGAGCTGGTGTGGCTCAGTGGTTAAGTGTTCACATAAGTGAGGTCCTAGTTTCAATTTCTAGTACAGCAAAAAAGCAAACTAAACAAACAAAAATCTCTCATCCCATAACTATCTGTCCAGGTCCTACAGATTCCTGGTAGCCAAAGACTCTAAATACTGGTCTCCTGGGATCTTCAGGGATCTCACACAACATAGGGCCCATAGTTCACCGTCAGCAGGTGCAGCAGGTCCTCATTGGCACTGCAGGGAGGATGCTGTCCCTGGAGTGCTGTCAGCTCCTGCAGCCGTAGATAGAGGCTATTCAGCTTGGGTAGGTGCAGGCGGCCATCTGGCAATCTGTCTGGATGAGCCTCATATAGAGATACCAGGTCCTTGAGGTGTACACCCAGTACTGGCAGCCGGAAGCCAGTACAGCCGGCCCAGGTGCGGCGGTAGTGGGCATAGTTATTGTGGGAAGAGAGGAGCTCTGTCAGCTCCAGCAGGGCCTGTGTGGAAAGTGCATGCTGTGGACCAGAATGTCTCTGTTCTGAGCCTCCTGGAGGGGTATAGTAACTGTCTCCATTGTGGGTTCTGTATCCCAGAATCTGGACACACAAAGAGTGAGCATGAGCACTAGCCTAGAATCCCCCAGTGAGGGGCTGGGGGCGTGGCTCAGTGGTAGCGCCCCTGCCTAGAATCCCCCAGTGAGGGGCTGGGGGCATGGCTCAGTGGTAGAGCCCCTGCCTAGAATCCCCCAGTGAGGGGCTGGGGGCATGGCTCAGTGGTAGAGTCCCTGCCTAGAATCCCCCAGTGAGGGGCTGGGGGCATGGCTCAGTGGTAGAGTCCCTGCCTAGAATCCCCCAGTGAGGGGCTGGGGTGTGGCTCAGTGGTGTGACACCATGGTAGGTGGCCCAGGGAGAAAAGCTAGGGATAGTGAGGGAGAACTGGGAGGACAGAGGTCCTGGGTTGTTGGTTCCAGAGTCCTTGAATAGGGACTGATGGCCGTTAGGGAGTAATGTGTGAGGGTTCAGGGCATGTGACCATTTTGGACTTTGGGGAGTTAAGGTGTTACCTTAGTGCTGTCAGGGCTCAGATGGACGTGGGAGTCCTTGAGTCTGGAGATGGCGCTATGACACAGGCCCCCCGTGACCGCCATCAGTGTGTTGAAATTCTGCAGCTGGTGAAGCCTCTAGAAGGGAGGTAATGGACAGAGGTGGGAGGTACCACAGAAGAGCAGCAGGGTGGAGTGCTGAGCTAGAGGTGTCAGTCATGTGGGAGTGTGGCCCAGTGGGAGCAGATGAGTGGGTTAGAGTGGCCAGGTGCATGTACCCAGAGTTAGACAGACTGGGAGCACAGACAGGCGTGTGCCAGCCAGGGATAGAGAATTCCGAAGTGTATCAGGTGTCAGAGTTCTGGGGGGGTTAAACAACTGTCAGAGTCCCAGAGGTGAGGGCATGGACTGGCGGTGGGAGCTGGGAACCGGGTGGAACTGACTAGGATGATAGCAACGTGGAAGAGGAAGAGATGAGGAACAAGGGTGAGGTCCACAAGGTGTCAGGGAAACTCTCCCTCCCCTGAAAGCTGGAAAGGTGGAGGTCACCGCAGAGGGAGGCAGAACCGAAGTAGAAGATGCTCACGCCAAGGTCTCTAGCTGATGCCAGACCATCTCTCAGGTCTAAAGAGCCCAAGAAGATAGCGCTCAGTGGTGGAGCCCCTGCCTAGAATCCCCCAGGCAGGGAGGGACTGGGGGCATGGCTCAGTGGTAAAGCCCCTGCCTAGAATCCCCCAGTGAGGGGCTGGGGTATGGCTCAGTGGTGAAGGACTTCTTTAGGGTGCAGGAGACTCTGGGTTTAATCCCCAGTATGGACACAAATAGCCATGCAAGAGGAAGGAAAGTGCTGGAAGGCTTGTAAGGAAGGGCGTGGTCTGCTTCGGAGATATTCAAAGAGGCCTGACCACAGGGCTTCCCTTTTCCCAGAAGAGAGGGGGAGGCTGACTCAACAGGTCAAGGCCAGAGAGACTGGACTAAGTCTCCGTATTGAACTATCACTAAGAGAGACACAGTCCCAGTCCCTAAGACACAGAGGGGTCCTGACGACTGGAGATGCAAAGCTGAGGCCATGGAAAGGATCCTGTATCTGCAGGGGATCAAATCTCTGACTTCCAGCTTGGGAAACTGTTAATCCTAACCACAGAGCCAACTGGTTGGACCAAGTAAGGTCTAACTCCGGAATATCAAGGTCACAGGCTCCAGATAGATCTCAGAAAAATAGAGTTCAATCAGGCCGGGGTGTGACGTCATAGATGTGATGGCTGGGAGATGCCCTACTGAATCAAGAAACATGGAGCCAGGGGCTGGAGAGGTGGCTCCGTGCTTAAGACCATACACTGCTCTTGCAGAGCACCTGACTTCCGCTCCCAGCACCCACTTCAGGCGCTCACAACAGCCTCACCTCCTGTAACTCCAGTGCCATTGGCCTCTGAAGTCACAGAAACGCACACACACACACATAAATTCAAATTCAAGACAGGGTTTCTCTGTGTAGCCCTGGCTGTCCCAGAAACTCACTCTGTAGACCAGGCTGGCCTCGAACTCAGAAATCCACCTGCCTCTGCCTCCCAAGTGCTGGGACTAAAGGCGTGCGCCACCACTGCCCAGCAATATTTTTTTTAAAAAGCCTTGAGCTTTGGTCAGTTGCAATATGTAAGGTCAGGTAGCTGTGCCAATTCTACAGTCCCAGAAGAAAGGAGAAGCCAGCTATGGTAGGGCATGCCTTTAATAACCTCAGGACTAAGTAGGCAGAGGCAGGTGCATCTCTTTGAATTCAAGGCCAACCTGGTCTACCCAATGAGTCTCAGGACAACTAGGATTACATAGAGATACCCTCTCTCAAATATAATAAGATAAAATAAATAAAACAAAGCAAGAAGAAAGACTGGGTGGTCAAAGGCTTACCTGTGCCACACGAATGAATTTGTCCAGGACCTGGGCACGTTGTGCAGGCCCAGGACGACTCAGCACCATGACCTGCACCCAGCGAGACACACTGTTGCTCAGACCCACAGAACCTTCCAGAGCCGGACAACCTCTCACTGAACCCTGCAAAACATAGCCCCGCAGGTCTTGGGGCTGAGGCCAAGACTGGTCAGGGTGTGTCATGTTGCTTACATTCTGTCTTTCTGGCAGACCCAACATCTCATGTCCTAGTATGGTCTGGCCCGTCTCCCCCAGGCTGACAGAGGTCCCTGAAATCATTGTGTCCTTCTCAAGACAGGGTTTCTCTGTNTAGCCCTGGCTGTCCTGGAACTCACTTTGTAGACCAAGCTGGCCTCGAACTCAGCAATCTGCCTGCCTCTGCCTCCCGAGTGCTGGGATTAAAGGCGTGCGCCACCACACCTGGCCCTTCTCCAGTCTTGTGCTTATTATTCTATGCCTGACTGTAGCAGGCAGTAAAGGGAATGATGGGAAAGTGAACTTGAAAGTGGCTTCTACTTGCTCTGCTCAATAGTGTGTATACTCAGCACTCAAGTCTACTACACCATACAAGTACACATGCACGCACACACACACACA
>NC_034590.1:2136167-2144414 GCF_900095145.1 Mus pahari | reverse complement strand
GAGGCAGAGGCAGGAGGATTTCTGAGTTCGAGGCCAGCCTGGTCTACAGAGTGAGTTCCAGGACAGCCAGGACTACACAGAGAAACCCTGTCTCAGAAAAAAAAAAAAAAGAGTGTTCAGTCTGCAACCAGAATTGGTGGCATACAACTTTAGTCCCAGAGGCAGGCAGATCTCTGAGTTCAAGGCCAGACAGGTCTACAGAGTGAGTTCGAGGCCAGTCATGGTTACACAGAGAAACATTGTCTCAAAAGAGTTTACAATCTGGTCTGGAAATGTAGCTCAGTGTAAGAGAGCTTGCCTAACACAGGCAAGACCCTGGGTTCAGTTACCAGAGCTGTTAACGTGATAACTGTACTACTAATTGTAGTAAAGACAGTTAAACTATAGTTCCATATGGATGCCTATGCCAAGAGCATGCCCCATCCCCACTCTGTTTCCTGCCTAGTGGTGGACTAGGAAAGGCATTCTCACAGTGATAGCCTGGAAGGACCGGAACTCCAGGTAAGTAAGGTGTTGTGCCAGCTCCTCTGTCTCCAGGTGATCGAATAGCAATGACACTTTCCGCTTCTTGCCCAGGCCTGGGCTGCTCATGGGAGGTGGGGGACCGGGCCCTCCAGGACTCAGCCTGGAGGCCAAGAACAGGTTATTGGGGTGCCTTGAGAGTTGAGGATTTGGGGGACATGGAGGGTGTGGGCAGGACAGAGTGGGGCAGGGAAAGAGGAGGGACGGGTTGGCTCACAGGCTGGAGGCATCTCCCAGGCTCCTTTGGGCCATGTTGCCCTCCTGAGCGACAGTGGTCCAAAACTGGCTTATGACTGCTTCCAGCTGGGGCTCCTGGTGCACTGCCTCATGGTGATGGGTCAGCCAGTACCTGGGAGGGGTTTAAGGATGGGAGGTAAACTTGGGCTGGCAGGAAGGTGAAGAAGTTAAGAGGGCTTTGGGCCAAGGAATTCTAAACACGGAACTATGGGCATTTACACGGGTGTTGGGGTTCCTGGAGTCAGGATTTAAAGGGTGACTCAAAGGATGGGGAGATCTGGGGTAAGCATGGGAGGGTTGGTAAAACAGGATAGGGATCTCCTGAGACAACTGGAAAGCAAGATGGTGACGGTGTCAGGAACGAGGTGGGGAGGCAGTTTTGGGGGTAGGTAGGAGAGTCTATGGGACCTGGCCAGGAATCTCCAAGAATTGTGTGTTCCAAGGAGTGTTGGGGCAGGGGCGGCAGTGTCTCAGGAACTGTTAGGAATGTTTTTTTAATCTTTAAATTTTTATTTTCATTTTGTATGTATGAATGTTTTGTCCACGTGTATGTATGTGTACCGTGTGCATGCCTGGTACCCCTGGAGGCCAGAAGACAGGTGCTGGATCCCTTAGAACTGGAGTTACAGTCACCAGCCAATATGTGGGTCCTAGGTCCTCTGAATGAGCAGCACGTACCCTCCTGAGCCACCTGTCCAGTCCCAGCCAATGGCATGTTAGCATGGGAGTTTTGGTAACGTTTTGTTTTGTTTTGTTTTTGAGTGGAAGTCTACCCTACAGTCTAGGCTAGCTTTGAACTTGAAGAGATCCTTTTGCCTCAGGCTATCTCATGCCAGGATTACACACACATTCTTTGCATGGGATTTTAGAAAATGGGGCCAAGTGAGCGTGTGTGGGTTGGGGTAGCGATCAGGCTGGGGTGGGGGTGGGGGTCTTAGAGAGGTGTTTCATGGTACTGAGGCTCTTGGGCCAAACCTACCTGACCAAGTAACAGATCTGTAGCTGTCTTAGCTCTTGGGAGTCTTTGGCGGCCTTCTGATACTTGAGAGTTCTAGTCAAGGCTTGTTTCTCAGCATCCCCATTTGCCCACTACCCCTGTTCCCATCTCCCAGGAGTTTGCGGGTCTGCCTTCATCCTTCTAAGATGGAGAGCACAGCATGGTTCTGGGAGGATATGAAGTCAGCAGACGGGCAGCAAGATCTGAGGACGGCAGCACCCAGCTGTGCATCGTGAGCACCATCTTGAGAATGTGGTCCCCTCGGCGTAGGCTGCCAGCCGAGTCTGAAGGAGGAAAGACAGGCTCTCAGCCTGAACAACAGACCATGGCCTCGAGAACTGAGTGGGCAGGCTGGTGTACATGTTCGTTCCGCCTGTAATGCCCTGCAAGAACTCAGGTAAGCAATATGATTTCCTCATGCCTCAGTTTCCCTGGCTGGGAGGTGCATGGGATGGCATGAAACTGGCTCCCTGCCTTCAATCACTGTTGAGATGCTTAAAGCTCTTTGATCTTTTTAAGATTTAATTTCATTAAAGTGTGTGTGTGTGTGTGTGTGTGTGTGTGTGTTTGCTTGCACAAATGGGTGCAGGAGCCGTCTCAGGCCAATGTATCAGGTTCCCTGGAGCTGGGGTTACTGGTGGATGTGTACCTTCTGAAGTAGGAGCCAAACTCAGGTCCCCTAGAAAACAGTTATGTGATTTAATCACTTAGCTGTCTTTCCAGCCCCTCTCTTAATTAATTTTTTTAGGACACATATTACTATGTAGTCCTGCTGGCTTGAAACTCGCTATTTAGATCACCCTGGTCTCAGATTCAGAGAAATGCCTGCCTCTGCCTCCTGAGTGCTGGGATTAAAGGCCTACGCCACATCACCCAGGTAGGTCTGGAACTTTATTCTCCTGCCTCAGCCTTCAAAGGTAAGCCACCAGACCCTAGCTCTCTCCCATCATTAACACAAACACGAAAATGTCTCCTACTCAGCCATGTTCTACCCCAACCAGTGAGGCTGAGAGGAGAGGCTGGCCGGCTACTCACCAAAGCAGCGGATACACTCCTCCAGTAGCTCATCCTCGCTGCAGCTGCTCTCACTCAGCACTCCCAGATTCATGGAAGCCATGACCTTGCTGATTTCCCGGGGGGTGGGACACGTCTTGTGGCGGCGGGCCTGCCGTGGCCGACCCCGCCCTCCTGCCTTCCCAGGGCATTCCTGATGAGACTTCCTGTAGGTATACACAGAAAGCCCACAGAGGAGCATCACGGGAGCCCTTTCTCTAAGTACACTCCTACAGTACTTCTGGGCCCCTCTTCCCCTAGGCATCATGGACCAAAATTCTTGCAGATCAACTCTCAGAGATACCCATGTGGGACTCATGGCTGACAAATCCCAAAATATTTTAGATCAAACATCCAGAACCAAGGGCCACTGACTTGTTTTGTTTTGTTTTTAATTACTGTTTTTACAGTTAGTGTACAAAATAATGGGACACTTTTCACACATAAAATATATCATTGTACTGGTACCCATCTGCCTTCTCTCATCTCGTTGGTTTCTTCTCTCTCCCAAATGTCCTTCTGCCTTCCTGTCATGTGTGTATGTATGTACGTATGTGTGTATTCACACACTTAAATCTAGGTTTCATATACAAAGGAAAACACATTGTATTTTGCCTCTCCCCTGTTATCCTCCATTATTGCCACAAAAATTTCCTCTTGATGATATAGTCCAAAAGCATCACAAATTTGCATTAAATAGACCCCCAGAATTTATCCTAGGGCCTACTCCTAGAACCCGAGGACCAACCCCTGGCTTCCCAAGGTGTCTAATGAGTTGGTCTTCAGGTTTCCTCCAAAGCCAGAATGTCACCCCCCAACCCAATTCCATAGAAGTTATATTTCTGTGTCCCAGTAAGGGAGATGACCTATGTGGTCAGGCCTCTTGGAATCTACCCCACCACTCCATTCCTGCAAGGCATCACACCCCCCCATCTAAGCTAGTTTTCCCACACCCAAAAGTCTTAGCCTCTGGCCTGCTCCCCACATTTTTGAGCCAGGAGAGGAAGTAGACCAGAGCCTTCTCCTGAGCTTCTGAGAGCTAGGCAGGATCCCTGGGGCCACAGCAGCTTCAAGGAAAGTTTAAAAATAACTTTTCCTGTCGTATGCCTCCCTAGGTGCCCGTCCCAGGTGAGGAAAAAGGGGTGGTGGGAGGAAGGGAGGGTCAGAGGGAAGAATTCACTGCTAGTCTTCAGATTCATCCAGAACTGGGTTCCAGAAATTTCTGATGGCCATGTGCCTTTTTAATAAGTGACCCAATGTCTTTCTGGCCCTTGTTTTCTTCGTAGGAAAAGGTAGAGTCATCCTTGGATTTTTCCCAGATGTCAGAACATCTGGATCCTCAAAGGGACCGGGCTGACGGGGAAGCTGACCTCCAGACAGGAAGAAAGCTGCAGGTTGTGATGCTCTTGTAATCTTAGCTGCCTGGGAAACGGAGGCAGGGGGATTGCAAGTTTGAGGCCAGCTTGGGCTTCAGAGCAAAATTCTCAACACAAAAACAAAAACAAAACACGACCTCAAAAAACAAAAATCAAAAACAAACAAACAAGGCAGAAGGAGGTAGCTGGGCTTTCCTCATGGCATGGGTGTGAAATCACAAACAGGGACATCCTAAAATAAAATCTGCCCTGTCCCCTGCAGCATCATCAAAAGGGCTTAAGATGGCTGTTAAATGTTAAAGTGGACACCTGTTGCGTATCAACTAGGACTCAGGCCGAGCACTCTGTAAAGATCAGGGTTTGTGTCTTTTGTTTGTTTGTTGGTGTTTGTTTGTTTGTTTGTTTAGGTGCCCACACCAAGAACCAAAAGCATCGCCTTGCTGGGCGTTCCACCGAAGCACAGCTTCTCAGGCTAGCCCACAGTCTCACAGAATCTAAAACTTTCCTGGTGAGTCCAGCGATCTGTGCTTTTCAAGCCATCTATGTGGCTGTGCAATTACAGCCCCTCTGGAGTGGTATCCAAGGTAACTGACAGAGGCGGGAACCAAGACAGAGTACTGGAGTAACTTACCTAAGGCCACACGGGCAGAGGATGAGGCAGCAAGGATGTCTCACTCACTATACTGAATCCCTTTGCTCGTCAGGGTCATGCCAGGGAAACTGGGCGAGCTATCCAGGTTGGGGACCCAGCACCATCCCTCCTTAAGGGGTCAGGCGGGCAAACGATGCCAGGAGACTGAAATCCGCTTGAGATCTTGCTGCCCCCTTACCTGCAGACCGGCAGCCCCCGGAGTGTCTGGAGCAGCCAGGAGTGGTTTAAGAGTCAGGGAAGCTGCCTAGACCTACGTCATGAACCTCTCTCCTGGGACCCGGTCCTGCAGGAGCCTGGAGTTTCCAGTCCGGGGTGGGGGTGGGGGGCAGTGACCATAATAGGGAACAGAGAAGACCCCGCCGGGGAAGACAGGGGCAGCCAGCTGAGGGAGCTAGGATGGAGAGACATAGGTCAGCTCAAACTCCAGGGAGAGACAGCAGCAGTAACGGAGGCTCAGGTGCTCAGCTCCCTGAAGCATCTCATTCTTGGACTCCACTAGAGCGGGTCTTGGAGGAGTCCCAAGACCCCTCCCCACCTCCCCACAGCCAGCGGCGCCAGGACTTTGGCTCTCCCAGGTCTCCTTGGGGAAGGTCCTCTTACCTTTTGATGTCTTTCCTGTTCATGTTTCTTGGAGGGGTCGGGGAGGAGGGGGGTCCTGACAGGAGTGTGATCCGGTTCCTTCCCTAACCAGATTGTCAGGCTCCGGGGAGCTGGAGCGTCCACCGTGTTTAGGAAGGAAAGAGGAACTGCCCCTCCCCACCCACCCCCAGGCCAGGGGGAAGGAAGAGGCTGGGGAGAGACCAAAGGCTCCCCTCCCCCTCACGGGGGATCCCTGCCTGCTGAGGTTTCCGGTGCTGCCTACCCCCTCAGCAGGTTCGCTATCTGTCGCTCCATCTTCCTTCCCCCCACCCCGTCTCTGTCACGCACGCACGCACACACACACACACACACACACACACACACACACACACACACACACAGAGAGAGTTTTAAAAAGTGTGTAAAAACAAGCTCAAAAAAAAAAAAAACCTCTGCATTTCTCTCTGCTTTTCTATCTCTACCCCCCCCTTTCCCTCCCTCTCTCCCTCTCTTCCCGCCCCACCCCCCTTCCTTCTCTCAAGTCAGATTCTCCTGAAGCTCAGAGCTCAGGCTGACCTGAGCAGCAGCAAACCCAGGATTCATCCTCCCATATGCTGGGATTACAGGTGTGAACGGCGCGACTGGTTTGAAGGACACCGTTTATACCTGGAAAACATTTTCACTTTATTACCCTCATTGTAAAATCCTTTATGTAGCATCTACTGTGCACCATATACTTCTCTAAGGTTTGGAGAGTTTAATTTCCTTATTATTTTCTAAAGGCATACTCCCCTTTTGTTGTATTTTATTTTTACTTGGAATCGCGTGCATGTGTGGGTCTGTATGTGGGTGTGTTTGGTGCTCTTGTAGGAGGCTAGAAGCATCAAATCCCCTTGGAGCAGGAGTTCCAGGCAGTCGCGAGTCACAGAGCACAGGTACCAGGAACTAAACTCAGGTCTTCTGCAAGAGCAGGGCAGCCTCTTGGTTTTTGTTTTGATATTGACTTTGCACTGCACTGCTTTTTGGTGTGGTGTGTGTGTGAGTGTGTGTGTGTGAGTGAGTGTGTGTGTGTGTTAATTTTTAACGTCAATCAGGCTAACCTCAGATTCTTCTTGTAGCTGAGTAGCTGAGGATAACCTACCACCATTACCTGAGTGCTGGGACTGTGACTATGGGCCACCATGCCTGGTTCACACAGTGATGAGGACTGAAGTTAGGGCTTGGTATGTTCTGGACAAGCATCCTACTAACCAAGCTTGCCCCTCAACTTCCGAGGTTATCTTTTATAATAAAAAATATTACGGATAGAGGTAATCCTTTGTACAGCTTTAAGGCAGACAAAATGTTGATGTTCAGTTTTTAGAGACAGGATTTCTGGAACTAGCTTTGTAGGCCAGGGTGGCCTCGAACTCAGAGATCCCTCTGCTTCTGTCTTCTGAGTGCTAGGATTTAAGGTGGGCACCACCATGCCCAGCCAGAATGACTGTTTCAAAGCCCCCTCTCTTTCCATTACTCCTCTTAGACTGCTATGAACGGTACTTTACATTGTTTGGTTTTGTCTCAACCATTTCCTCTCTCTCTCTCTCTCTCTCTGTATAATTTTGTGCCCATTTTTTTATCTAAGTGTGTCATACTTTACATATTTTTGATTGAAGTACCAAAAAAGAGCACACACTGGTATTTCAGTTGACAGATCGTCACTGAATGAGGAAACCCCAGCGATGCTCACGTCAAGAATTTACTGGGCCTGGTGTTGCATGCTTCCAATCCTTTAAGAGGTAGAGGAAGAGCCGGGCATGGTGGCGCACACCTTTAATCCCAGCACTTGGGAGGCAGAGGCAGGCGGATTTCTGAGTTCGAGGCCAGCCTGGTCTACAGGGTGAGTTCCAGGACAGCCAGGGCTACACAGAGAAACCCTGTCTCGGAAAACCAACCCCCCCCTCAAAAAAAAAGAGGTAGAGGTAGAGGAAGAAGGGCCAGGACGCTGTTAATACAATACAGCACCTTTGGTAGGGCCGGGGAGCTAAGGCAGGCAGATCTCCACAGGTTCAAGGCTAACCTGGTCTAGACTGGATCTACCACCATGTACCCTACCCACAATCCAAAGCCAAAATGTCAGTTGACTCCAAAATAATTCTTTCTTCCTTCCTTGCTTCCCTCCTTGCTTGCTTGCTTCCTTCCTTTCTCTCTTTCTTTCTTCTGAGACAGGGTTTAGGGTTCTTCTATGTAACCCTGGCTATTCTGGAAATTACTGTGTAGATCCGGCTGGCCTCGAATTCACTTGTGAGGTCTGCCTCTGCCTCTCAAGTGCTGGAACTAAAGGCGTGCATGTGCCACCACACCCGACCTTCAGAACATTCTTAATCTCTCTTAGTTCCTGTTACCGTCTCCTATGATTTATCTGCAGCCTGATATAAGCAGAGTAGGGGTTTTGTGTGTGTGTGTGTGTGTGTGGTTTTTTTTTGTCTCTGTTAAAACTGTATGCAGGGGCTGGTGAGATGGTGTGGCAGTTAAGAGATCTGTCTACTCTTCCTCAGAGAGCTGGAGTCCAGTTCCCAGTATCCAGTCACGGAGCTACACAACACCCGGCCTCTGAAGGCACCAGTCCTCACTGTGCACCCAACCACAGACAGATACAAATACCCGCAGATAATTAAAAATAAGAGAAACGAATCTTAAAAGCGACCATATATTCACAGGCTCCAGGATTGTGTGGTGTCTTCTTATCTTTCATCTTTGCTAGTCTTCCAGGTTATTTTATTTGCTTACATTTACTCCCTTTCTGTTGCTGGTTTGTCTTTCTTTCTTTCTTTCTTTTCTTTCTTTCTTTT
>NC_034590.1:2127067-2136114 GCF_900095145.1 Mus pahari | reverse complement strand
TGGGTTAGATTCTTGGTTTTTTGTTACAACTGGAGATGGTTGTAACATTGTGTATCAAAGAATTAGAGTTTCCTTTTCCTTTTCCTTTTCCTTTTCCTTTTCCTTTTCCTTTTCCTTTTCCCTTTCCCTTTCCCTTTCCCTTTCCTTTTTTTTTTTTTTCTTTTTGTTTGGGTTTTCAAGAGAGGGTTTCTCTGTGCAGTCCTGGCTGTCCTGGAACTCACTCTGTAGACCAGGCCAGGCTGGCCTCGAACTCAGAAATCCGCCTGCCTCTGCCTCCTGAGTGCTGGGATTAAAGGTGTGCACCACCACTGCCCTTCATTGTGTGCCAATGCAATGATTTGTTAGTTATCTTTCTTACAATGGACAGTTGAGTTGCTTGCCTGGGCATGTTTGAGATAGTAGACTTCAGGGCTGGAGAGATGACCCAGTGGTCTTCCAGAGGACCTGACCAGGAGACATTCTCATCTGACTTCACACACACACACACACAACGGGGAGTAGAATAAATGGGTCATAGTAGAACAAGTCTGCCAAATATCGTACTTCAGTGACTTCAGTGTGGCTTCAGTGACTTCAGTGTGGCAGCGCTTTCAGGAGAGTGTGTTTGATCCTTTCTTTTCCATTAAAAGTGTTCGCTGTGGGGATCTTTTTACACAGACAGGAAGGCCTACTCTGGTTTTCCCATCAAATGCAGTGCCCTGGTTGGTTAATCCCTCCCTCTCTCCCCAGCTCTTTGCTTTCCTGTGTCTCCTGAATGTACTGATATAGTCTCTCTCTCTCTCTCTCTCTCTCTCTCTCTCTCTCTCTCTCTCTCCATCTCCTCTAGCACTTACTCAGCCCTCAGTGTGAGAGTGTCTCCAGGTCCTGAGGACAGAAAAACCCCGAAGACTGAGGTGGGAAAGAGCCTTGACACCTGTACACCTGTACATAAGCACTTGGCCTTCAAGGCCCTCTGGATGGCCATCTACACCCCTAAGAACATTGATGGCTGCAAAGGAAGGGGCCGTCTGAGTCAAAGCAGAAACCCACAAGTCAGAAAGACGCGGCCTTTGATAACAGAATAGACTTCTTTCCACAAGGCGCCTCGGAAAAATAAGCACAAATAAGAGCTGGTTAGACAGGAAAAATAAGTCCGTTAGACAAGTAGCCAGGTAGCTGGGGAGATGGCTCCGTCAGTAAACAACCTGCCACATATCACAAGGACCCAAGTTCGAGAGCTGCAGCCTCTACCTAAAACGCCAGGCAAGGCAGAATGTGCACTTTAATCCCGGTGCTGGGGAAACAGTAACAAACAGTGGATCCTTGGGGCTTGCTGGCATCAGGCTACCCTAATAGCGAGCTCCAGGCCTGCTGAGGAGCATTGGCTAAGAGAGTCTCCGTCCCCATACACAAGTGCACACATGTTCATGCACAGCACCATGCACTCATGTGACCCCCACCCCTCCCCACACACATGAGAAGCCAGAAGATGCCAAGTAGAGGTTGGGAGATGTAGACTGAAATTTTTGCATAGAGATAGTAGGCAGCCACTACCCAGGCTGCTTAGAGGAACTGTGTGGATGGGCATCACCTAGCCAGTAGATTCTGGGTGGTTCATACCAAATGGTGTCAATTCCCCACGGGGCAGATGGCTTATCACTCTTCTCATTATTGAGATAAAACACCCAACTTTACATTATTGAGATAAAACATAAGTGACTTAGTAAAGAAGGATTTGTTGTGGTTCAGGAGGGCCCAAGACCACCAAGGCTGCAGGAGCAGGAGGCAGCAGCTCACACTGCACCTGCAGTCAGGAAACAGACATGAACACTGCTGTTGAGCAAGCTCTCTCCTCTTTATTCAGGAGACTCAGCCCATCGGTCAGGATGAACCTGGCTTCCTCAGTTAAGCCATTCTGGAAATGCCCTTCCAGTCATGTCCGAGGCTCTGTCTTCTGAAGTGTTTCCAAATCCAGTCAAATCGGCAAGCTGGATCTATATCACCCTAGGTGATATGGGCCAGGATAGGAGTCACCCAGGGCACCCACAGGCAAGGAAGGGTGGATCAGCAGAAAGGGGCCGGTCACCAGAAAGTCCCTCAAAGCAGCCATGGTCATCCACCAGTTGTCCAGGAAGCAACACAGAAAAGTCTTAAAACATGCAGTCATGACTAAGACCCAAAAGACACTGTCGGTATCTTATGATAGGATTCATTATGACACAGAATAATTCCACATTTTGTTTAGAACATTTAAGGAAAAATATTTACCATGCAACTATTTAATGTATGAAATACAACACAAAGTTATATTGTACCATATAATAAACAATATATATAACCACATATTATATAATGTATTACTGAGTTTTATAATTCAATAATACAATACAGCTGACTAATCCTAGCACTCAGGAGGCAGAGGCAGAGGCAGAGGCAGAGAGGCAGAGGCAGAGGCAGAGGCAGAGGCAGAGGCAGGTGGATCTACAGGAGTTCAGGGCCAGCTTGGTCTATATAGTAAGCTTGAGACCAGCCAGGGCTACACAATAAGGCCATGTCTCAAAATAATAATAATAATAATAATAATAATAATACAAATTTAGATTCAGTTTAATGCAAGCGTGCTATTGCCAGTATTTAATAAGCAATATCTACATTGAAAAGTACTTTATTACAGTTTTGTTGAATACTGGTGTCTTAGTCAGGGTTTCTATTCCTGCACAAACATCATGACCAAGAAGCAAGTTGGGGAGGAAAGGGTTTATTCAGCTTACATTTCCACACTGCTGTTGATCACCAAAGGATGCAGGACTGGAACTCAAGCAGGTCAGGAAGCAGGAGCTGATGCAGAAGCCATGGAGGGATGTTCTTTACTGGTTTGCCTCCACTGGCTTGCTCAGCCTGCTCTCTTATAGAATCCAAGACTACCACCCCAGAGATGGCACCACCCACAAGGGGCCTCTCCCCCTTGATCACTAATTGAGAAAATACCTTATAGCTGGATCTCATGGAGGCATTTCCCCAACTGAAGCTCCTTTCTCTGTGATAACTCCAACTGTGTCAAGTTGACACAAAATTAGCCAGTACAACTGGTTTCTGTGTGTGTGTGTGTGTGTGTGTGTGTGTGTGTGTGTGTGTGTGTGTGTGTATGTTACTGTAGGTGGTCTAGAAGCATTTTATGGAGGTCAGAGGAGAGCCTCAGCATTAACTCTCACTTTCTGCCTTGGTTCCTCTTCTTCTCTGCACACAGCAGGGTAGCACACAGCAAGCCCTGGGGATTCTCAGTTTGCACTTCCCTCTCATGGTCCAAGCAGTGGGGTTACAGCTGCTCAGAGGTTAAGAGCCCTGACTACTCTTTCAGAGAACCTGGGCTCAAGTACTAGAGCACACAGGGTGGCTGCAGTCCCAGCGGGCCCAACGCCCTCTTCTGGCCTCCTATAAACAAGCAAGCAAGCAAATGAGTCAGCTCCCCATGCTCGCTCAGCAACTAGACCATCTCCAAGATACTGTTTTGTCTAAATGTGCTAATTAGTGTTCTTTTATTGAATTATACATCATCATCATTTGTTTGTTTGTTTGTTTAGAGACATAATCTGGCTGGACAAGAACTCATTATGTAGACCAGGTTGGCCTTGAACTCACAGGCCAACCTGCCTCCCGGAGTGCTGGGGCTTAAATCATTTTGAAAAGATGTTACACACACCTTTTGTTTGTTTGAAACAGGGATTCATGTAGCCCAGGCTAACTTGCTATGTAGATGGGGTGAGCTTGAAGCCTTGATTCTCCTGCCTACAGGGCCCAGTGCTGGGATGTATGTGCATAGCCAGGTGCTGGGGACCAAATAAAAGGCATTTTGCATCCTGGGCAAGCAGTCTACTAACTAGCTCTGTCTATCCCCACCCCTGCCTTAGTTTATCTTTAAGATTTATCTAATGTAAGCTGGGAGTGGTGGTGCACACCTTTAATCCCAGCACTTGGGAGGCAGAGGCAGGCAGATTTCTGAGTTCAAGGCCAGCCTGGTCTACAAAGTGAGTTCCAAGTCAGCCAGGGCTATACTGAGAAACCCTGTCTCGAAAAACCAAAAATAAAATAAAATAAAATAAAATAAAAAGATTTATCTAATGTTATGCTTATAGGCATTATTGTCTGGAGTTATAAATGGTTGTGAGCCACCATATGGGTGCTGGGAATCAAACTCATGTCCTCTACAAGAACAGCAGGTGTTCTCAATCCCTGAGCCTTCATTACAAACATTTGTTACATTACAACATTTATTTTGTGTGAGTGTGTATTATGTGTGTATGTGTACATGTGTGTATGTGTGTATATGTGCATGTCTCTGT
This sequence comes from Mus pahari, assembly GCF_900095145.1. Taxonomy (NCBI): domain Eukaryota; kingdom Metazoa; phylum Chordata; class Mammalia; order Rodentia; family Muridae; genus Mus; species Mus pahari. The sequence continues at coordinate 2,131,795 of NC_034590.1, read as the reverse complement.
GTCGTGTGTGTATGTGTATATATGTGTATGTGTGTGTATGTGTGTATATGTCTATGTTTCTGTGTAGTGTGTGTATGTGTATGTGTGTGTCTGTCTGTGTGCATGTGTGCAGGTATGTATGTATGTATGCCTGTGTGTATGCCTGCCTGTGTATGTGTGTGCATGTGTGCATGTTTGTGTGTATATGTATATGTATGTGTGTATGCATGCATATATGTATATGTGTGTGCATGTGTGTATGTATGTGTGTGCATGCGAGTGCATATGTGTAGGTTGCTCACATACTATGGCTGGCATGTGAAGTAAGGGGTCATTGTACAGAACCCTTTTCCATTACATTATTTGGGTCGTTGGGATCAAGTTCAGATCTTCATCAGGTTTGGGGGCAAGTGGCCCACCAGCTGAGTCATCTTGTTGTCCCTTATTTATTTTACTTTATTTTTTCAGACAGTTGATGATATATAGACTCTGCCTGCTTCTGCCTCCCACTATCCGCAGGCACCCCCTGCCTCCCACTATCCGCAGCCACCCCCTGCCTCCCACTATCCGCAGCCACCCCCTGCCTCCCACTATCCGCAGCCACCTCCTGGCTCTTTTTTTGTTTGTTTGTTTAATTTTTGAGGCAGAGACTCATGTAATGCAGGTGGTCGGCCTGGAATGTACTATGTAGCCAAGGCTGGCCTGGAATGTACTATGTAGCCAAGGCTGGCCTGGAATGTATTATGTAGCCAAGGCTGGCCTCAAATTCCTGTTCCTTCTACTTTTACCTCCTAAAGTGGGGGATCACAGACATGTGCCTCCACATGGCTAAATTAGAAAATCATATGCAGATATGGAGGTGTGGAAGCATAGCTGTTAGGAACCCTATCTCTAGGTCTAGATCCCCAGCTCAGCTTCTGTGACATTGTGTAAGGTGCCTGGCTCCATCTCCCAAAGGCAGCTCTTCGCATCTGCAGACTTGGCACTGTGAGAGTTGGGAAAGTGTGCCCCCTAAAGGTTACCCTGGGGACTACAGGGCATTTAGGAGATCTCCGCAGGGGCCACGTGCTTTTATTTTCTGCTGTTAAGCAGATGCCGATAATAGCAGGGTTGTGAGAAACGAATGGTAATAAAAAGATCTTAGCTCACACCTGAAATGCAACAGGTGGGTAAGAGACATCAGCCTGGACTACTCCAAAGGCAGTTTTTAGCTGGGGGCTTGGGGGGTGGGGTGACACATTTGTTTACTCTCAGTGCTAGGAGGCAGAGGCTTGCTATGTTCCTGAGTTCAAGGTCAGGTTGGTGTTTTCTCTACCCCCTCCCACGCCCATCCCCCTGCCCCCCAGTTTTGAGGCAGGGTATCACGTAGCACAGGCTGGCCTCCAGCTAGGGAGCTGAGGATGACTTTGAGTTTCTGATCCTCTCTTCTTCAACTTTCTGCTTTCTGGAATTACATACTCACATGGCCACTCCCAGTTTATGTGGTGCAGGATGGAACCCGGGACTTTTTGACAGCTAGATAAACATTCTGTCGACTAAGGCATGCCTGCAACCCTGTTTTTGTCTCTGTTTTGATACAGGGTCTTTTTTTCTTCTTCTTTATTTACATTTCAAATATTTTCCCCTTTCCAGATCTCCCCTTCGGAAATCCGCTATCCCATCCCCCCTCCTCTTGCCTCTATGGGGGTGCTCCCCCACCCACCCTCCCATTCCTGTCTTCCCACCATAGCATTCTCCTACACTGGGGCATCAAACCTCAAGCCCAAGGGCCACTCCTCCCACTGATGTGCAACAAGGCCATCCTCTGCCACATATGTGGCCAGAGCCATGGGTCCCTTCAGGTGTATTCTTTGGTTGGTGGTCCAGTCCCCGGGAGCTCCAGCGGGTCTGGCTGGTTGACACTGAGACAGGTTCTTATTATGCAGCCTCAACTCCAAATTTACAATCCTCTTGCCTCAGTCTCTTCAGAGCTTGGATGATGGGTCATACCACTATGTCTGGTACTAAGTGATTCTTTTTTTTTTTTTTAAATGTTAGGGGATGTGGTGTGCATCCAAGCACAACTGTGTGATTCTGCAGCAAGGGTGAAGCTCAGTTTAGCCATTAAGAAAGGATGGAACTAGGTTGAGAGTGTAGCCCAATGGTAAAACGCTTGTCTAGCATGCAAGTAACCCAGGGTTTGAACCACAGCGTTACATAAATCAGATGGGGCCAGAGGTTCAAGATCATCCTTGACTACATGTGGAATTTAAGGCCTTTCTGAAGTACATGAAATGAGAGGGAGAGGGAGAGGGAGAGGGAGAGGGAGAGGAGGGAGGAGAGGGAGAGGAATAGCTAGCCAAACAAATATATACATGATATCTCACTGTGACCATGGCCACTCAGCTACTTTCTAGACACCCAGTCCACTGGAGAGAACGAACACCTTCCAACAAGAGTTTGTGCCGTGCTATGGGCGGGGTTCTGAACAGGGGCGTAGCCTGTCCCATGCTTGCCCAATGGGTGTGCGGTGGGGCGGGGACCTTCTCTCACTGTGTCCTGCACAGGGCATGCTTCCTGCAGTTCCATCTCCCTCGCGGGTGCCTCTGGCTTCCCTAGAGGTCTCCGACCCCAGCCCGCCCTCAGGTCCCCCGCCAAGCCTGCAGCCCCCTCTCGCCATCCTCAGACTCTAGCCCGGGCCAGCCGGGGACTGCCATCATGGGTGATGGAGGAGGTGAAGGCGAGGACGAGGTCCAGTTTTTGCGGACGGTACGTTTTGTCTGGCTCAGGAGGGTTAGGGTGATTTCTTGCTTACTTTTCTGAGAGTCTCTCTGTCTCTTCCCTGCTGGCTGGTGGTCTCTGAAATCCGAGGTCACTTTGTCTTTCCGTCTTTTCTCATCACCTTTTCGACCACGGAGAATTAGCAGGACTTAGGAGGACCGAGTGGGCAGGAGAGGGTGGGATCCTCAGACGCCCTCTCCTGACATAAGAGATTTGGGGTCACTGAAGGAGCACCCCGCCTCCTGCCGTTCTGGAAGCAGGCACTTGAGGAAGGTGGTTCTAATTCTTGGGCTTAATTTAGCTGTCCTCCACCGCCGCCCCAGCCCTCATTCCCTTCTTGCTCCAGGCTCTGACCTATTTAAATTCTTGGAAGGGGGCTGGGGTGGGCTGGACCACACCTTTCTTTTCAACTCCTAGCATTGGTGGTCTTCTTGGGGGTCTCTTGGAGCTTCAATGTACTTTCCCCCTGGGTTTTGGTGAGGAGGATTGACTGTCAGCTAATGGCCTCCGAGGGTAGCTGGCTGATGAAGTCTTTCCCAGCTCCTTGGTGTGTCTTATGTCTCTGTCTCTTGGCCCTTGGCTTCAGCCTTCTGCGTTTTGCTGTCCCTCCGATCCTGTCTCCCCGAATCTCACATCTCCAGCTGGGGGCAGGGATGGGACTTGGGACAACAGGTGTCTCCCAGAATAGCCCTCTTTTCTGGGCTCTGGGTAGGGGACAGGGAGGGCACAAGAGGGGGAGGGGCTGCTTCTTTCTTAGTCCTTCCCACCATCTCCTCCCATGGGCTGAGATGGGGGTTGGGTATGGGAGAAGGTCTCTGTTCGGGACCAGGTCTGCTGACCCTGCACTCTTCCCCTCCCCCTAGGTCCTGGGTCCATGCAGAAATGCTGACGCAGCATTCCTGACCCAGAATAGGACCCTGGCAGGCTGGGTCCGGTTTCTTGGGAGGGAGGAACAAACAGCTGGGGCTGGTAATGAAAGATGGGGACAGCTGGACGTGAAGCCACTGGAGAATGGCCTCACCCCAGTCCCAGCCCCTTAGCCCACACTGTGGCTTTCCACTGCCCTCATAAGCCAATGGCTGTGGCTCCCAGCTGCTGAGCAGTCACTGCTCCAGGCCGGATGCCCAGGGCCTCAGCCTCCTGAGGTGTCTAATTATATTCTCATTGCCCTATCTTCTGAGGTAGGGCCCTATCTTTATCTCCAAGGGAGATTTGAGAGAGACCAAGCCCCAAGTGGTAGACTTGCCCAAGGTCAAGGCCAGGAAGTGGCCTCTCGGAGTGCCCTGGGAGGCCAAGGTTTGCTTTCAAAAGAGGAAATCTGGACCAGGCCTGCCAGGGTAGACAGTGTCAGGGGGTCAAAGGCCCCAATGTTACTGAGCTTGTGTGGTACTTTCTTCCAAAAAAAAAAAAAAAAAATCTCGTTTACATCATATCCCCCCTCTAAGAAAGAATCTGTATAGCAACCCAGGGCGTGGCTTATGTATTCATTGGTATTATAAAGCAAACAAACAAAAAAAATTCCAACTTTAAAGCAGGTTGTGGTGGTATATAGCCATGATTCCAGTGCTGGGCCAGCCTGGGCAACGTTGCAAGTTCAAGAGCAGCCCAAGTTACTTAGGAAGACCTAGTGTTGAACCAAACCAAACCATCAACTTGACTATGGTATAACTGACGAGCTGTCAATTATACAGATTCAAACGGGGCGGTGTTAGAGAGGATCTGTATGAATGGAAAGCTGGCTTCACACTTGGCACATAGCTAAGGGTGACTTTGAACTCCTGATCCTTTTGTCTCTGCCTCTCAAGTCCTGGGGTTGCAGACATTCACCACCATGTCTGGTATGTGTAGGTTTTTTTTTTTTTTTTTTGGTTTTTTGTTTTTTTTTTTTTTTTTTTCTGCTTGCTTTTTGTCTTACAAAATAGATCAAACTGGGGATGATGCTGGAAGTTAAAATGCCAGGTATTGGTAGGTTTTTTTTTTTTTTTTTTA
>NC_034590.1:2124272-2126172 GCF_900095145.1 Mus pahari | reverse complement strand
CAGGGAGCAGTCAGTGATGGCCATAGGCAGGCCCAGGGAGCAGTCAGTGATGGCCATAGGCAGGCCCAGGGAACAGTCAGTGGCTGTGGGCAGGTGCAGGCTTGGAGCCTTTCGAGGCTTCACTTCTTTTATCAGCAGTCCTGATTCTACAAGCGATGAGGGTCATTAGACTCCTTCCTACCCAAACTTCCTGGTAAACCTAGCTATAGTAGGGGACCCAGACATCTTTAATAAAACCTTGAAGCATCTCAGCGGGACCAAGGCCACAGGCAACACCAGATTCCGCAACAGATTGGGAAAGGTCCAACACACCCATTTTTAATAACAACTTCCATAGCTTGTCAATCGTCCTGATGTGAGACCGGACATGTTATTTTCTTGTTCTTGTTCTTGTTCTAATTTCTTTGATTAGTAAGGGCACTGGCCACAGGCTGGCCGATCTTTCCACTTGTTTTGAGTGTGGTGGCCTTTGGGTCCAGAGGGTAGGGGGATGGGTAAATGTAGACCAGGCTGGCCTTGAACTCACAGAGATCTGCCTGCCTCTGCCTCCCAAGCCCTGCAGGCACTGGGTTTAAAGGCGCCCCTCTACCTAGCTACTCCTGGCTTTGGAAACTGCACTATTTAATTGTAGTCTGTACTTCTTTGTTGATTATCTACCAATCATATGCTCATTTAGTCTTCTGTCTGCCTGCCCGTCTGTCTATCATCTCTATCTATCTATTATCTACTGAGATAGTGTCTTGCTATACTGTCCAGGCTGGTCTTGACCTCCTGGACTCAAGCTCCTGCTTCAGCTCCTGGAGTTGATGGGACACCAGGTGTGCATCCTTTTAACCAGTTTTGGAAGCAGCATTTGGAGCCAGGGTTCCTCCTCACGTCATCCTCCTGCAGGAGACCGTGGGAGCCGACTCTGTATGATTAGGTTTGCTGTCAGGACCAGACTCCCTGCTCCATGCTGGCTTTGACACTCACTCACTTTCTCTGTTTGGGAAAATGACTTGAATTTTTCCCTCTGAGCTCAGTTTCCTTATCCAGAGAAATGGAGAGAGGAAAAAAAAAACAAAAAACACCCACTAAGAATTCAAAGTGACCTCTGACCGCGGATCACCTCCCCACAATCCCATCTCACTTGTCAATCCTAACACCCCCTGCACCCACTGGAACATTCTTCCCTGCTTTTTCTCTATTTGAACAAGACCCAAAGGTCAAAGGTCATCTTCTTGGCTAGCTGGGTGTCACTCCCCCCCCCCCCCGCAGTGTTACTTTGTTACATCACACTGACTTACCCCAGAACACCTGCCACTAACTATAAGCTTATGTATTTACTCACCTGTTGATGGCTGGTGACTTCAGTGCCTGGCAGGCAGGTACTCAAGAAGTGTCTGTGAAATGAGTGGGAGCCATAAGCATAAGACAGCCAGTAAATTCTTGCTAAATAATGCCCAGGCTGTATAACTACTATGGATATACAGATGCCCAGCAAGTACCAGGATGCCAGCAATACATGGAGATACCAGGACAGAGCAACTCTCACTAGGCCATGCTTCTGTCTCCTCCTGGACCAGGCCGATGGATTGAAGACTGTCTTTGTGGCCTGCCACTCAGGATTAGAACATGTTTGTGCTTGGGAATTTGGAATGTGACTTCTGGTAGGATTATGTATAACCTTCTTTCAAGAAGTTTACTTTTTACCGTGACTTTATGTGTACAAGCGTTTGTTTGCATGTGTGTCTGTGTAGCACATTAGTGCCTGCAGAAGAGGCGTCAGCTTCCCTTGGACAGGAATTACAGGTGGGTTAGGTGCTGAGAGTCCAACCTGGGTCCTCTGGAAGAGCAGCTAGTTCTCTCTCTCTCTCTCTCTCTCTCTCTCTCTCTCTCTCTCTCTCTCTATCTCTCCTCC